>NC_056526.1:155416075-155614319 GCF_019175285.1 Sceloporus undulatus
TCCAACACCATGGGGACTGCCCTGAAGGGACAGAGCCCTCCCTCCACGGCCAACTGTCATCGTCCAGCCTGGAGGGAGTGAGAGGGCGGGTCCAACACCATGGGGACTGCCCTGAAGGGACAGAGCCCTCCCTCCACAGCCAACTGTTATCGTCCAGCCTGGAGGGAGTGAGGGGGTGGGTAGGGGCTAATTTTGTATTTCAATTTTTATTGTACACCGCTATGATCATTGCGGAATAGCGGTCTATAAATAAAACTTATTATTATTATTATTATTATTATTATTATTATTATTATCCTACGGTACATACCTTCAATAATGGTTTGCTTTGAATATCTCATTTGGAGAAATTTATTTCTAAAACAAATAAATAAATATGGAGTAAGTTCAATGGATGTGGCTCATGGAGGTGATTGAGTGGGGAAAGTTATTATTTAAATTTTATCTATTGTAAATAATTTCAACATATCATTCTCTTAGGGGTTGTTCCCACTATGGTTTAAACCTGCTATTGATTTGAAATGATCTGGTTTAAACCACCATGGTTCCCACATAATTTGAAGTGCAGAAGTGATTCAGAAAGGGGGTGCATGGTTTTTACCCATTTAACCCATGTCAAAAAGACTCTTCCCATCTGGGGAAGCTGGGGAGCTGGTTAGAGGAAGGAGGAGGCCAGCGGAAGCTGGTAAGGAAGCTTGGCCAGGGACAGGTGGGGCAAGGAGAGGCCAAGGTGCCTGATCCTCATTGGTAGAATCGGCGCAAACATAATGGGAACCAGGAACTATTTTTGCACTGATTCATCAATTCAGATCAGGCACCAAATTCTCCAGAAGTGGGGACAAGGCTTTAGTAGTTCTAAGAAAGAGGCAAAGAGATCTGCCTCTGTCTCTGAAGCTTATGTTGTGTATAGTAGAAGATCCCCATTGTTTCTGCTATTAATATTACATTCTCTTTATCAGAGGTTTCTTTAAGTTTCTACCCAAATTTTGCTTATCTTTGAGTGTTCATAAAACACATATGCCAGCTTGATGGAACTCCTATTCCACAAACATTGTCCGTTTCTTTAAACAGTCTTGCTGACCATTCCTTTTTCACATAAATCACAATTTCAACAGTCTGGACAACAAATTACAGTATATTCTAGTGTGATACAATCTGTCTTTGAAAAGGATTACATTCATATTCATATTTTGGAACAATAAGCATACAATGATTAAAACTAGGAGAAAGCTTTGCATTGTTTCCTATGTACCCTTCTATCATACTATATTTGTAATACTTTAGAGATACTTTTTCAGTCATTGGAAATACAGCAATCAAAATTTGGCTAGCAGTTACGAGACTTCTTCCTACTCACCCACCTTGCATAATGGCAGTAATTCTATAAATACACATTGAAGATGGAAGAGAATTTCATTTTATCTATATTTTAAAGAAAAGTACCCCAATTCACAACTAATAGGTGAATTAAACAGGAAAAATAATTCTACAATATCAGAAATTGTTGATCATTGTGGACTTTTTTCCCATTTTATGGAACATTTCATGGTATATTTCATGGCTAAAAGTTCTATAGAAAAATATATATTAGGGGAACTTGGATACAAGAATGCATTTAATAAGGAATGTTGCATTCAATGTTTATGTAGTGTGGCAAAAAGTATGCAAATATTTTCTAATATGGGTGTAAAGGAAACTTGCAAATGGAAAACTTTCACAAGAGTTATCACTTTTCAGGACTTTTGTTTAAAAAGTTTGCATAAAAATATTTTGGTTTTTTTGTTTTGTTTTGTTTTGGATGGGCAGGACTGTTTTGCATAGAAAACAGTGCTTTTTCCATAACTAGGTGTGTGTGTGTGTGTGTGTGTGTGTGTGTGTATGTATGTCAAAGGTTTTTTGTTTTTTTTCAAAAAAGTTCCTGAAATGTGAAAAATAATTTTAAAGAACATGGGGAAAATGTAATATCATCCAATAGTGAAAAATCTTTTAAAGTTTTTCATTCTCAAATGGTAGAAAGATATAAACAAGGACTTCCATTCCTATATTAAGGAAAATGATGTAAGATTATCCAGGTTTAGTATTCCCTTATGCAAAATGCTTGGGACTATAAGTGTTTGGGGTTTGGGTTTTTTTTTAACATTTTGGGATTTTTGCATGAACATAATGATATATCCTGGGGATGGGAACCAAGTCAAACATTTGACACATTTATATTTCATATACATCTGAAACACATGGCCTGAAGGTAATTTTATACACAATATTTTAATAGTTTTGTGGATGAAACAAATTTGTGTACACTGAACCATCAGAAAGCGAAAGTGTCACTATTTCAGCCACCTGTGTGGATAATTTTGGATTCTGGAGTATTTTGATTTCAGATTTCCAGATAAGGGATACTCATCCTGTAAATGTGGGTTTTCTTTTCCCCGCCCTACAAAAACATATGATATGAAAGTGGGCAGCATCAATAAATTAATCAGTGTGTATGCATGAATACATATTATACTGACAGCTGTTACTTGTCTCTCCTTATGTAGTTGACTAAGTACATTGTTTTTCATATTAGGACATTATTTTGTGAGAACCCATTGAAAATTATGCAATCTACATAGCACTGCTACATTATATTTGTTCCTTGAACACTAGCTTAGGTGCCAGTTAGGTTTTCATGAAATTAAGATCTTCCATTAACAGATAAAGGCAAGATCCAGCATTAGCCTCCACCACTGAAACTGGAGGAGGTTCCATGAATAATTTTCTATCCGTACAGCCACTCTGACCTTTTTCAGGATGTTTATAAGAGGGGTTCATCAATTACACCTTAATTGAGAATTGTCACGGTTATTATGTGACTCTATACAACCTTCTCATAGTACTTTCTTGTAAAATTTATGCAGTGGAGATTTGTCATTGCCTTCTTCTTAGTTTAACTAGCATGCTTTGCAGACTGCCCCTAAGGGGAGGCCTGCAGCCACCTCCAGCTATGCTGGATTGGGGCCATGACAAGTGCACACCATGACCCCGATCTGGCCTTTCCAGGATGCAAAAAGGAGCTGCAGAAAGCGGCTCCTTTTTGCACCCTGGAAAGGGGTCGATAGCTGTGGCACCGAGGCTTTAAGGTGCTCCTATGGCACTGTGTTATGTGGATGCAGCACCAGAGGAGTGCCATGATGCCGTGGGCTGTATGGTGCGGTGTGCTCCATCATGCCACCATCAAGAAGGAGTTGGCGTATGCATTGTAGGGGCATGCACCCCAGGCCGGCCTTAATGGCCAGTCTGCACAGCCTGTGAGTCTGGTTTGCCCAAGGTCAGCCAGTGGGTTTTTGGGAAATTCCAGCATTGTCTCTTGCCTCACACTTTCTTGCTGTTGGGGCAATTGGGATTTAGAATTTCCTGTATGTGAAATGTTTCTGTCTCTCCCCCCCCCATCTCCATTTTATTCTCTGCATTTGTTTTCTATCCTTTGAAATACATGATGATAAATACCTTTGGGTTATCCAAGTAACCAGACTATGTGACCTTTGAAACATCCTAGGGTCACTGGTCATATAAAGACGTCCTCGTTCTCAGTCTCATATATCTCTCTTCTCTGTTATTCTCCCTTTTCAATCTGTCCTTCATCTTTGCTTTTCAATCAACAAGATGATGAGTTAAAAACAGATGCTCATTCTTTTTCCCTATCTTTTCATTAGCTATTTAGGATGTAGGCTCTTCACATGCCTATGTAAATGTATAATCCATTAGTAAACCTTCCTAATTTTTTAACCTGAAACTGCCTCCCTTGTTTATTTTGAGTCAGTTTCAGTTCAGGGGAAATAACCTTAGACTGAGGCACATTTTATCCGCTACTCAGCTTAAAGAAAAGTGATTCCTAATAGTTTTCACTTTTTCCAAATGAGGTCTAACATCCTAGGAAACTTCCAACATGGGTTTCCAAGAATGAGCAGAGATTCAAAGGGGTGAAACAGGCTGCCTCCATTGTCTCTGCACACTCTGAAACTGCCTGGAAACCAGTTTCATGCTGCCTGACTACCCAAATGTGGGCTGGCTTCCAGGCACTCTGGTGGCAAAGCATTTACACACCACATTCACTGGAGTGCCTGAAAGCCAGCTTCCATCTATGGTGAGGAAAAAAAAACTAGCTGGCGCAAAAAGGAGCAATTATTTGTCATTTCTTTTTGGGTCGATTTATCATTTCTTTTTGGGCTGGCAAAAAGGTGGATTGGGGTTGTGGCGTGCAGTTGCCACAACCCCAATCCGGCATTGTCACCCCAAACTCTGCTCTTCCAGAGAGTCAGTCCAATATTCAGACCACTATAACACATTTTGAGCTCAATAAGATTTTTACAAAGGAGAAGAAGATTGGTTGTACCTTGTTTTGTTTCAAAACGTATTGATACTTACCTCAAGCAAAGTCAATAAACAACTAATGTACTATTGAAGATTAGCAAATAAACTCAACAAAGTCAATGGATTGTAAAAGATTCACAAGAGACCAAGTATGTCATTATGCTAGAATCTTTGCACTCAAATACTAGGGTACCTTGAACTGTTGAAGTAGATCAATTAAAAACAACAACAACAACAACAACCAGTCTCCTTTAACTACTAGCATACTAACTCTAATGATATACAACAGCCACCCATGATGGCTGATTATAGCTCACCCCATATAGAGAATGCCAGGTTCTTCAATTAAAGAATTATTGAAGTAAATATAAGTGTACTGTATGTCAAACAGGCATGAGCGTGTATTTAGAAGGAGAGAGTTAAACATTTGGACAAGAAAATCAGCGATTCCAGGGTGCAAATAAATGTGCAATTTTCCAGTTTAATAAATATCCACATTTTATTTGACATATTTAAGGCACTTCATCACCACATTTGCCTTCTGTGGAGAAATACACAACTGTAAGAAATGTTAGTTCTTCCTTTGGGACTGTATTCTTTTCAGTGGCTACAGCTCATTAGCTTTTAGGAGATGCTGTCACTGATTACCATAGTACAAGGTGACAACCATTAGCACTTATGATGTTGAGATAAGGGGAATTCAACAAGATAGCATGTGTTTTCTATTAACAGAACCTACTTAAACAATCACTCTAACTATGCTATTAATTGTTCCCAATATCACACATATGTTAAATAAGCTATAAAATTACTGCTACTGGTTTACTGAAGCAGCTGGAAAAAATCAGTGTTGTTGGGTTCTTTCCCCACTACTAGTAACAAAAACAACAGGAACCTCTGCTCTTGGTCTAACCTTTTAGTGATCAGGAATATAGCCCTCATAATTATAACTATCTAAAAATGAAAGCTTGCCAATTTTTTTTAAATCACTGGATAATTCATACTCATCTTTGTATTTGTTATAAAATAAATAAATAAATAAATAAATAAAACTTTATTTATATCCCGTCAATGACAATCGAGGTGGCTAACGTTAAAAATTACATACAAAATCCCATGTCCCAACATCCCACTCCCCCTAAAACATCAATTAATCAGTTAACAATTTAAAATAATACATTAAAATAAACAAATCAAGCAAATGGGCATTGAGAAGAGAGATGCCATCTGTAATCAAAGCTGTTAATTGTGAAAATGATGAATCCTAGCTTGCAATATTAGGAAAATGATTTCAACACCACAGAAGGATGTAGAAGGGTGGACAACTAACTGCATAGACACCCTTGGCCCCCTGAAGATCCACCCATGTGCACGAGAGATGTGGTCCTGTCACTTTTAGTCACCTACAGTATTTTAGCCATGTAGGGTTTGGAGCACTTTTGTGGGGAAGTAAGATGCCACACTTCCAGTTGGTGCTTGGACATTTTGCACCACATCTCCTGAAAAACAGCTTGTTGGGAGAAAAATATATTTTCCTGTCATTAAATATATTTAAATATATTAAATATATTTTCTGGAGATGACTTTGTGGGCCACATTTCTCCCAACATATCTTGGAGTAGCTGTGCTGGCCATACAGCAAAAGAAAACAAAATCCAAAATCCACAAAAGAACAATGCCCTTACTGGCCAGCCAAACTGCACAAGACATATAATGCAAGCTTTTGACTGTCATCTTCACCAAGCAAAAGATGTTAAAATCATACAGGAGGGGTAAAAGTGATCGTAATTTTTTCTTCCTCCTGCCTGGAACTAGCCTGTTGCTAGCTTCTAAGTAAGATACATACATGCTCTAAGACTCAAAGGTTTCTGCATTATATATCACACTCTATATGTATACTGTTATAATGCCTTATTAGTTATATTTCTAGGTCTCAAAGCTGGCAACCAGATCAGCACTGTCTGTAACAAAGAGTGTTTCTTTCTTTTATATTTTCCTCCTCCCCACCCCCACCCCTAAGGAATTTCTGTGGACCTAAAGATGTTACTTCTGTTTTATTTGGACTTAATAGAATTATTGGCCTACTGTGACTTTTGGATGTTTTGCTAATTAATTCATAGTGTAATAACATGTCTTTCCATGTCTTGTGTAAGAAAAGAATTGAAAATGAAATTGCCAGTATAGTAATGCTATTATACCAATTCTATATAGTGCAGCCTAATTAGGAATTATATGAACAGTCCTTGTCACCCAATTTAAAAAAAAAGATATCTAAGGTATGGTGTACACTCAAGAATATATAACACAAGGGGATAGCATATAAAAACTGAGTTTTATTTTTCATCTTCTTTTAAAACAGATTAGAAGATAAAATGAGAAGGCAAAATAGCAAGAAAAAATTCATGTGAAAAAATGTGTTTCTAAAGAGATTTTTTTAAAAAACATAAAGTATGCAGAATATTAGCAGGATGAGTGAGCCAAGTATATGGAGGCTAAAAGGAAAGGGCAGAGATGAGAAACATAGCAAGGAATAGGAAGCCTAATAAGAAAAAGAAAGTGGGGAAGATAAGAGGGAAAGATGGCATGTAATGAAAGGTCAGAAACAACAGAGAAGCCCAAGCATTCAAGGCTTTAAAAGTAAGAAACAAAAGTTTAAATTGGACACAGAAGATAATAGGAGCCAGTGGAGTGAACAGCAGAGAACAGAGAACTCAAATAATCAAAGTACTTGTTGGGTAATACAGCTGGTAGCATTCAGAACACAAATTAAAAGTTGAAGGTAGGAGACAGATAAATCAGAAAGTCAGTAGTAGTAATCCAAACGAACAATCCATGTTTGAACCAATAGTACATTTAGGTTGTAGTTCAGTACACAGTTGGCCTTACCTCTGACTAAAGATGCATATTGTTGATTTATAAAAGTGTAATTTGAAATAAACATGCTTGTATTATGGATTCTTTGGGACCATTCAGACTACCTTTTACCCTGGATCATGAAATGAATCTTGCACGTGAAGTTCATATTCGTCCCGAATCTCTCACAAGTAAATCAGAGGCTGGCACAACCGTTTCGGGGCAAATGCCCCTTAGCGCGAGTCATTTGGCATCAGGATAAAAGCCGTATCTTTTGAAAAAACCTGGGTTTGGCAAATATGAATTTGCCCCCGATCATGATTGGGGCAAGTTCAGGGGAGGGGGTTAGGTCAGAGGGAGGGCTGTGGGTGGAACATTCCCTCCCCTTCATCGGGGAGCAAGAGGAGGAGGAGGGAGCAAGAGGAAGGATGCAAAAAGGGCAATTGGGGTGACTAATGGGGGATACAAAGGGCAGTCAGAGGGAGGGAAGAGGGGGAAACTGGAGAAAGGGTGCTAAGAGTGATGGAGGATGAGGATGAAGGAGCTGGGGGACGGAAGAAGGGGGTCATGGAGGGCAATCTGGGTAACGGAGCAGGAGAAGGAAGGAGCAAGATGAAGGGTCAATTCAGGGCAGGTCAGAGGGACGGCACAGAACGGAGCAAGCCTCGGCTCTCACACCAGGCTCTCTCTCGCTCTCTCTCTCTCTCTTTTATTGTTTTAAAATTATTTTGGCAGACTATGCGCATGCACATTACTCCGGTTTTGAGGTCCCTCCACTGGCTGCCATCAGCTTCCGGGCCCAGTACAAGGTGTTGGTATCACCTTTAAAGCCCTAAATGGCTTGGGTCCAAACTATCTTAGAGACGCCTCCTCCCGACAATCCTCCCCGCGCGCTCTGGTCCTCTGGGAGGACTTACTTGCAGCCTCTAAATCTAGGCTTGCGGCAACCTCCCAGAGGGCGTTCTCTTGCTGTCGCCCCCAAACTCTGGAACGACCTGCCGGATGAGATCCGTCAGATAACATCATTAGACAGCTTTAAAAAAGCGGTCAAGACGGATCTCTTCCGGCAGGCTTTCCAGATTAACCATCCCGGCCCAGGTTCCAGGTTCCCGATTCCCTCATTCTTCCCGTGGCCTCATCTTAGAGATGGTTTGAGGATCAACAGAGGGATATCAGGGTTTTTAGTTTTAATTGCTGTTTTTATCCTTGATATTGTATGTTTTTTAATGATGTTTACTATGTTATACTATTTAATACTGTCTTAAGGGGGGGAGGGATAACGTGTTTTTAATTGTCATATTTTATATTTTACTGTTGTTAACCGCCCGGATTGGTTTGCCAGAGGGCAGTATACAAATAAATATTATTATTATAAAAATATTATTATGTTTTTTGCTATAAGTAGATAGAATGTGCCTGCCTGCCTTTTCACTTTCCCTTTCATTTCCTTGCTTCCAGCAGCAGTTTGCAGGAGGCAATGCGAATGTTCCAAACGTTTCTCTTTCCAATTTGGCAAATTGATACCGAATGCTTTTGCTACTGTCTCTAAGGAATTCAGGGGTACCTGAGGGAAAGCAAAGGATGCATGGCATCCTTTTCTGGCATTCCGAGGTGAGGAATTAATTTATTATTATTATTATTATTATTATTATTATTATTATTATTATTATTATTATTATTAGATGTGTATGACTCTGGGGTGGCAAGGAGAGAGGATGCAGGATGCAGAGATGACATTGGATTGCATTTTGGGGTTGAAAACGGGGCCAAGGGAAGATCCATAACCAGCCGTGACCCAAATACCCACAACACACACACACACACACACACAGGAGCGTTTTTAAATTGACAAAATATGCCCATACTGGTGCCTGTTTTTTTTTTTTTTTTTTTAAAAAAAGGAGGGGGGAAGGGGGAAATCACCCATCCGGTTGCCCAATCGCTGTAAGAAATGTCACCCTTGACGACAGCAGAAGAGAATTTGATTGACAGCAAATGAGCCTTTTTTACAACCGGTTCAGCAAATGAGAACTCTCCCCAGAGTTTCATGGCATTCAAGGTTAAATTACCCTGAGGTAAATAGAGGGCACTTGCTTCCGAAGAGGTTCGGCGGGGAGGGCATCTGGATCTACCCAGTTCCATCCAGCACAAATAGTTCTGTATGAATAGGGCCTTTGTAAGTGTAGTATTTCTTAATATATGTTGTCAAGACAATTAGTAGTTCGAGTATAAATTTATAAAAGAGGGAATGGTATAATAGAAAATAATAACCTTTCTTCCACCTGACTTTTATCAAATATTTTCATGTAATTATTATCTTATTATTATATGGCCTCTTTTGAACTGATGATTGCAGTGATCTGTTCTCTTCAGACTATTGTAGTTTTTCATATATAGCCTTGGCTTATAGCTTTTGACAGACATTGTGAATTAATTAGTTATTAAACTATATTTGATACCTAGAACAGTTTGGTAATTAGTATGTCTCAGTGGATAGCTTATGAAAAATCATGATTTGTGGTTGTGGACATCAATTATGTCCATGTACATGTGCATCCTTCTTTTCGCACCTCGATATCCAATACTTGCCTTTTAACATTAAAAGCTTTATTGGTGTTGTTTGTCTTCAGTTCATAGTGGTTCTTTTACATGGTTCTTCAGAGGGGGATTGATATTGCCATCCTCTGAGGCTAAGAGAGTGTGACTTGCACAATGTCATCCAGTGAGTTTTTATGCTATTCAGGTTAAGTGATTTCCTGGAATCTTTCTGCTGAAGCAGGGAATCGAAACTACCAGAATTTCTCTTTCTTTTCTTTTCTTTTTTTAAAAATATGCCCATGCTTGTTTGAATGTCACAAACTATTCACATTGCCTGAATGAATTCTCTCATTGACTAAAGAATGTTCATACAATACTGTGCACACATTTAAATAAGTACAGAATACAAAAATTGGATTGTGCACACAATGTGCCTGCCAAAATCCAAACACAGGAGCATCAATTACAAAACTTCATCTTTTGCACTGAAAGTGTAACACTCAACACGTGAATTTGTGAGTGGACTGTTTGTCAAATTTTGCCATCCTAAAAGGTGTCTGACAAAATGACAATGTAGGAATTCTGAATATTTACCAGTGCTAGTTTCAGCTACATTATGGAGGTTCCAGCAAAAAGTCTTATTTGGTCTCCTGTGACTACTTTGTGATTCAGTAGCTTTAGTGAGTATGGTAATCTTCAATAGTACATTAGGAGTTTATTGACTTTGCTTGAGGCAAATATCAATACTTATTGAAAGGAGCAAGCACTTTTTTCTACTTTGCAGACTTATATGTCTTGAAATGTGAAGTTAACTAACAGTATTTGCATTGCATAATTCACTAATGTCATTCAGTATAGTACTGGTTTAGACTTATTCTAATTACTGCATTACAATCATGGTCAATTTTTATTTCCAATGTTAGCTCTTAATTTTTGAAGAGATCTTGAAATCACCTTAGGAAATGATCAGTGCTGATCTGAGCCACTTTATGTGTTTTAGATTAATTTACTTCAGTGATGGAACATGGTGGCTCAAATTGATTTTAGTAATTTTATATAATCAGAATATGTCAGGCAGTAATGCTGAGATGTTTGTATATAATAAAAAAATCAGTAAACATCAAGTTAGAGACTGTTTGAGAAATCCTGGTCAATTGGTTTCCATGGGATTCCAGAATTACCACGCACACACATAAATGGAACTCTCACATAGAGGGCTGAATGTCTGTACTATTCAAGAATAAAAATGGTTGAGAATTCCTTTCAGTTCATTTTTTAACAAGAATTTCAGAACTCCATTTGGGATGGATTGAAGTTGTCGTTTGTTTGTTTTTTTAAAGTGTATGTGAGAAACGAAAACAGACAGATTGATTCAAGCCCAAGATTTTGAGTTCTAAATATAGTCTAGTTTTAATTATATATGTAACAAAACATGCAAAAGGAAAAATAAATAGGAAAAGTAATAATGCCACTCTATTCTGCTTTAGTCAGAACTCACCTGGAATACTTTATACAATTCTGGACACCACAGATCAAGAGGAATATTGACAAGCTGGAGTATGTCCAGAGGAGACCAACCAAAATGGTAAAAGTTCTGGAAACCATGCCCTATGTGGAGTGATTTAGAGAGCTGGGTATGATTAGCATGGAGAAGAGAAAGTTAAGAGTTGACATGATAGTCATGTTTAAACCTTGAAGGGATGTCATACTGAACATGGAGCAAAATTATTTTCTCTTGCTTAAGAGACTAGAAGGCCCTCAGCTACAATGGATTCAAACTACAGGAAAAGAGATTCCACCTAAACATTAGGAAAAACTTCCTGAACTGTTCAAACATATTTATCCAAACATATTAGCAGCAGTTTAGGGTTGATACTTCCTTTTTTCTAAACAGGTGTTTCATCTTTAATTTTCTATGCCAGGTGCAGTAGGATTTTTGAACTGCTATGGCTCAATGGTATGAAATTTTGGTGAACTTTTGTTTTGTAACATATTTAGCCTTTCTGTCAGATAGCTCTAGTGCCATAAGAAACTACAGATCACAGAATTCCATATCGTTGTGCCATGACAGCAGCAAATAACCACTCCTTTTTCAGGGAGCAAAAATCTGGCTTTTCCGGCCATGTGGAAAAGCCATAATCCAGCTTTAGAATGCTGTGGCAACATGCAGCATTAAACACTGTGCCGCCAGAGCATCATAAAGCTGCCCCTGTGTAAATTGTTGGGTGGCTTCCAGGTGGCTTGGGTGCATGCAGCATGTAAATACTGTGCTCCCAAGCCACTCAGAAGGCAACATAAAGGGAGGGCCTGTTATACCTCTAAATTAGTTAATTGGATTCATTTTTTTTAAAATGCTCTTTTTTGTTTCCTCTGTAATTTAACTTTAATTGTGTTCACTAACTGTGACTAATACATGTGTTGTTCATTTAATAGAAATCCCTCCCTATTTAAAAGCCCAGCTTTATACTACGTAACATTTTTCTATTTTCTATTTTTCTTTTTTTTCTTTTTTTAGTTTTAGGATTTCAAATGTCTTTTCCAGAAACTAATCCCATTATACTGAACTGGAGCTATCTTCTCTGCAAAAAAATTTTTTAAAGATTAATGGATTGTTTTTATTATTACTTCAAATACTTTATATTCATGTTGTAGCCAATGTCTAGTCTTTACCTGCTTTATTGGAACAGAGCTGTCAGTAGGTTTAAAAGTGTTTTTTATCATAGGGATTCTTTCTATATGAAGACATCTTCCAATATGAAATATTTGATACTACAACACAGTCAAAAATCACTTTGCTATAAATCATTATGTTTCATCTTCACTTAGCTGTAAACCTTTTGAATTGCAAGGTATTTTCTCTGATTTTGAATGTATACTTTGGAAAAACACTATCAGCATGATTTCAAAAATGCACTCAGATGCCTCTTTAGGCACCTTAAGGGGTTTTAAATGCAGTGCAATGTCTACACAATCATGCCAAGAAAGTTCTTCCTTTGAGGATAGTGATGAGTACTTCCTGTCACCTTTGCTAGGTAGCTGAACCACTGATATAGAATACACCAGAGGGTTTGATCATGTCATATTTTTGCAAGAGTTTACTTCTGTTTTCCCACAACAAACATGAAACTGAGTAGAAAATCAGGGATGACCAAATCTACCTATGCCATCACCATAGAAACATTGTTACAATGCTGAACTGACTTCCAGGATTTCATAGATAAAAATGTTCCTTTACTAAAACTCACTTCTGTGTTCTATAACCCATTCTCATCACTATATTTTTATGTGAGATTCTTTCTTCACTCTGACTGCTGAAAGATACGCATACTAGACACTGTCTTGCAATCTGATACATTGTAGAGTGAGTTGGGGAATGCCATACCATAATTTTATGCCAGTGATGGCAAAGCTTTTAAGGACCAAGTGCCCAAACTCAAGGCATTCTGGCATCAGATGTTACCCGGTGTGGGGGCAGAACTTCTGGGGGAGGACAGGACTTCCAGGCATGAGACTAGTGCTCTCTGGGGGCAGGACCTCCACCTTCTAGGGATGGGACTTCTGGGCGGCAGGACTTCCCTGGACACAGCTAAGGTCCCAGGAGGGCAGGGGGGAAGAGGAGGAACAGTCACATGCCTTTTTTCCTCTTCCCCCACCCTCCTGTCTCTCTGTGTGCCTTCCAAAATGTCTTCAGGTGCCAGAGATGTCACACATCTTTACATTTATGATAAAAAATCTAGATAGTAAATCTGAATCACTTCTTTGATATATGACAACTGCAGCAAGAGACTGAAGCAAGGAAGGTGGAAAAAATTGATTAAGGATTCTAGGTTAGCACAAAAGGTCAAGGTCCCAGGAGGGCAGGGGAGAAGAGGAGGAACAGTCACACGCCTTTCCTCCTTTTCCCCTACCATCCTGTCTCTCTGTGTGCCTACCAAAATGGCTTCAGGTGCCAGAGATGTCATGCATCTTTACATTTATGATAAAAAATCTAGATAGTAAATCTTTGATATATGACAACTGCAGCAAGAAGATTGCTTGCTCAAACATAGAAACAGACTGAAGCAACGAAGGTGGAAAAAATGGATTAAAGATTCTAGGTTAGCACAAAAGGTCAAATTAACACAGCTTCTAAAGAATAAACCAAGAGAAGATTTTTTTTTTAATGACTGGTGTTTATCGACTTTTTAAACAATAAGAAATGAATCTTGTCAACAAAACTCTAGAACAGTTGAAGTCAACTTAAAGGGACATAACAACAACAAAATAAGTACCCTTTGGTGCCAGAGATGTGGAAGTGAAAAGTTCATCCTGAATTCACTGCTGATCTGCTTGAGGTATGGCCCAGCTAACTTAGGCCCGAGACAGATGGGCCAAAAGGGGCGTAGTGGCGGCAATACTATGGTTCTGGACCATGCAGCAACCGCATGGTCTGGAACCCTAGTATGTAATGGCGGTATCCTGCTCACATAAGCACCACCATCTTGACGTAAGGGACGCACTGCGTCCCCATGCCACTGCACGTCTGTTACATCACAAGTGCGCCATTGGTTCACTTGTGATGTCTGCCGTGACCGAAAAAGAGTTCTTTTTACTCTGGAGGGATGCCACATGATTTGGTGGCTGCGGGGTCCCTCAGAGGGAAACAGGCCACTGCCAACCCTCCCTTTTGGGACAGTCTGTCCTGGGCCATAGTGCCCAAACAGACAGGCCAAACAAAAGTTGCTTTAGACTACTTTGGAAGTGTGCTGTTTAATTAACGCATGTGTCCTAAGAGGCTGGAAGCCATGCCTAAGCCACGCTCCCGTCCTAAGCAGCTCTGTCATTTAAACAGCATACCTGAATCAGTGACCTGAATCAGCTTTATTTTGGCCTGTCTGTTGGGGCCAATAGTCATCAGGACTGGGACAGAGCATTTAAATACTCCTTATAATAATTAGCTATTTCTCTTCCTCCAAAATTTTGTGCGTCTGTTTTTATGTGCATGCATTTAATATTAGTTTACGTGTTATTTCCTACCTGACATTCAATTAATTTGAAGTCCCACACATTTTTTCACTAAATCTCTTCAGGCTACTCCAAATCTGGACTCTTCCCATTCTGTTCTCATTCACATCCTTCTCATTTCTCAATTCTAATTTTAGACTTCTCAGAGGCAGTACATAGAGTCATCATTACATCAGTACAAGGTCCTTAAATGACAGGAAAATAAGCACTGTGTAATGATGGACCCTGTAGAGACTTCTGTGATTTGGGACTCCATTCATTTCTGGGTGTTCTTTCTTTGTACATGCACATAGTCTCACTCCTGCTGTGACAAAGTCCAGTTCTACGTGGCAAAATGAGATCTCATGCTGCTTAGAACAGTTTAGTTAGGCAAGTTGCAGAGGCTACTCTACAGGAGTGTCAGCCCCCTTCCAAAGTTACTAATTTCATCTTGAACTCAGTGATATGCTGCTGGCACTTTTAATGGTCACAACTTCAGCCCCAAAGATGTCTTATCTAGCCCATTAAACTGAATTTGTCCATCAGGGGATTCTGCTAGTACAGAGCAAGAACCATGAAATGAAGCATCATTCTTTTCCTCCAAACTTCACCTCTTCATTAATGTGTCAAGAACTTTTAATATTAGTCTGTTGGAGCTCTGCAGAACATTTCAATTGTTTGTGCTAAAGTCAAGAACACTGTGGAACAGTGGGTATGACATTCCTAGTAAGTTCACTGTTTTGAAAGAAAGAGCTGAATACGTATGAATATATAAATACATATTTAGAAATTTTGCCATGCACCAATGCTACACTGACATGTAGGCCTACATGTTCTAGCCTACTTCATTTCATAGATCTCAGGTTTTTTTCTGGCACTCATTTGAGTTGTGAGCCATTTTATGTAAGAGATACCATTTTACTATTAGGTGTCTTAAAGCCATTTCCAGCTTATAGTGACCCATCTTTAAAAGGGGGGAAGGGATCCAGACAACTATTCAAATATTCAAATATCAAAAATTCAGTTTGATAAAAACGTAAGGGGAATAAGCCCCATGAGTGTATATTACCTTAGCCAATGTCTTTGTTTATCAAGATGTCACAATGTGTCAGCCCTAAGAGCTGTGGCTCTACTCCATCACTGATTATCCCAACTACTAAAAAAGAGCCCTGGTGGTGCAGTGGTTAAATGTCTGTACTGCAGCCATTTACTCAAAACCACAAGGTTGCGAGTTCAAGACCAGAAAAAGGGCCCAAGCTCGACTCAGGCTTGCATTCTTCCGAGGTCGCTAAAATGAGTACCCAGACTGTTGGGGCCAATTTAGCTTACTTGCTAATTAGCTTACTTGCTGTTCACCGCTATGATCTTTGGAATAGCGGTATATAAATAAAACAAATTATTAAATTAATTACTGGTGCCATTGTTGGATAAATCATCCTTTCTCTATTACATGAATGGATTGTGCATTGCAATCGGTCCATTCCACTCACCAGTAGTGACTGTAGTCTTGCAGTGTCACCATGACAGGCTATGTAGGAAAGTAGAATTGTGGACTTATTTTTTGCCTTAGAAAAGGTTGTTATGATTCAGTTTACATATCAAAAATAATAAAGATGTCCAGTTAAATGTTCTCAGACATTATTACTAAGGGAAGTTGCCATGGAAAGTCTGAGAATGAAATGTTTTCACCTAAAAGTTATTTATTACCAGGAGAAAGTACGGCATGTTTTTATGCCCAGCTGGTGGATGAAGACAGCATGGATTATAAATTTTCACTTCCAGACATGAGGTTTGCAAAGCCATAGTTCCCAAACACATCAAAAACAAGAATACTTCACGGAAGCCTAAGCTAACCCAGGCTGGATACAGTAGGAATGCATTAATCTGCAGAGCATGTCTTCAGATAGAGCAAAATGAAGTGAAATCAGTAACAAAAACAAGCCATTTATAACACACTGTGAAAAATCACTAAAACAATACCTTTTGGAAACCTTGCATCTGCAGAAAACCTTCTGGGCTTGAATCCAATACAAACCTGTCAGAAAATATTGATGAAAAATGTGCATTTACAATTGTAAATAAAACATGAATATGGAACCTGCTCCTAAATTCAATTTTTTGAGAAGGAAGGTAAGCTTTACTTCAAAATATGTTATTTAGTCAAAATGATTTAATTAAGACAGTGTTGTTGGAAACAAAATTGCCTTTGAGCTGAGCCACTGGAATGATTATTGACAAATAACATGAACATCAATTACCTTAACCATGTTTATATGCAGTACTCCTATAGAAACTTTCAATAAATTACTGAGGGACTATACACAGGCATATACACAAGCTGTTTTGAATATACTTCAAGCAATTGTGAAAAGATTGAAGCCCAGCCTTTTCTATGTTATATGACTTTTTATTTGAAAGATTCCAAAGTCTCTTAACTTCCTCATCTGTGTTGTGACATACAGAAAAACAATCATAGCTGCTAAAATTGTTGGAATACTTTTATACACTGTTTAATATTTCCTTTTCTAATTTTATAGTGGGATGGGGGCCAGTGCAGCCCAAAAACTGCATGTTGCTCACACTACAATTTTATAGCCCTTTAAGCTTTACACCCACCCCCTAAAGTCTCTGGACCCCCCAGTGTTTCAGAGCAATCCAGTCAAAAGTTCTTCCCCAAATTTCTCTAACCATACATGCACGAAAACATGCTGACAAGTGTCATCCTGCCATGCCTCCTATTTCAGCCATATCTAAGACACCATTTTATCTAGAATAGTAGAAGATGGAGAAGCTCTGTCCTTGTGGCCAAAACCAGACAAGAAGCTGACTGTGGCCAGACCATGAACTGCTCATAACAAAAATCAGAGTTAAGTTGAAGAAGAAAGCAAAAACTATCATTATATCAAAATATGACTTAAATGACATTTCAGATGAAGATAAGGACAATGTAAGATACAGATTTGGACTATTGAGTATAATCAATCGGGAACCTGAGGAACTGTGGACAGAAGTCAAAGACATAATTAAGCATGAATGCAAGAAAACACTAACAGTGGCCAAAAAGAAAGATAAGAAACAAAGGATGACAGATTAAACACTTTATGCAATAAAAGAAAGAAGGAAAGCAAGCACAAAGGGAGA
Source organism: Sceloporus undulatus (assembly GCF_019175285.1). Taxonomy (NCBI): domain Eukaryota; kingdom Metazoa; phylum Chordata; class Lepidosauria; order Squamata; family Phrynosomatidae; genus Sceloporus; species Sceloporus undulatus. Next base: position 155,433,944 of record NC_056526.1, read on the forward strand.
TAGGAACAAAGCCAGAAGTATGAAGACAACTGTCCAATGTCTGACACACAGGGATAAGAAGAAATACTACAATGTCAAATGCAAAGAAATAGAAGAAAACAACAAAAAGAGAAGAATGACAGACCTCTATCAAAAAATCTGAGAAATTAAAGCCAAATTCTAACTGAGGGCAGGGATGATCTAGTGAGAAAAAAAGGAACATTATACAAGAAGAACAAAAAGAAATAAAAAGACACTGGAGGCAATACACAGGTGTTATACAAAAGAGATGAAGGAATGAATGATATTTGGAATGAGGAGCCATATGAAGATGAACCCCCAATTCTAAGAAGTGAAGTTGAATCTGCAATAAAGGAAATGGGAAAAAATAAATCACCAGAAAGAGATGATATCCCAATTGAACTGCTACAGTGCCTACAGACAGATGCAACTTTAGTGCTAACTGAAATATGCCAACAAATATGGAAAACAAAGAGGTGGCCAACAGCTTGGAAATGCTCGGTATACATACCAATCCACACGAAAGGAGATATAAAAGCCTGCAGCAACTATAGGATAATAACACTAATCTCACATTCAAGCAAAATAATGTTCAAAATTCTGCAGCATAGACTCCAACATACATGGAGAGAGAAATTCCAGAGATGCAAGCAGGATTCAGAAAAGGAGTGGGCACTAGCGACCACATTGCAAACATACAATGGCTTATGGAGCACACCAAAGAATTCCAAAAAAGAATCAGCATGTGTTTTATAGGCTACAGCAAAGCATTTGATTGTATAGACCACAAAAAGCCATGGAATGCACTCAAAGACATGGGGGGTACCACTATATCTGATAGTCCTGAAATGGAATCTGTAATAAGGACAGTGTGCCACTGTCAGAACAGAATTTGGGGAAACAGAGTGGTTCCCAATAGGAAAAGGGGTCAAGCAAGGCTGCATCCTATCAGCTTATTTGTTTAACTTATATGCTGAAAACATCATAAGGAAAGCAGAATTAGAATCAGAAAAAGGAGGAGTGAAGATAGGAGGAAGCAACATTAATAACCTAAGATATGCGGACGACAGCATAATATTAGCAGAAGACATTCAGGAATTGGAACAGTTAATAAGGAAGGTCAAAGATGAAAGTGCAAAGTCAGGTCTGATGTTGTACATAAAGAAACCAAAAATAGCGACCACAGAAGAAATATACAAATTCAATCTAGACAACAAGGAAATTGAAATAGTTAAAGAATTCCCATATCTAGGATCAAATATTGACCAGAATGGAGAATGCAGTCAAGAAATAAGAAGAAGACTAGGAATGGGAAGGGCAGCTATGAAAGAACTGGAAAAGATACTGAAGAGCAAAGACATACAACTGAGCATTAAAGTCAGAATCGTTTAGGCCATTGTATTCCCAGTTACCATGTATGGATGTAAGAGCTGGATAATGGGATAATGAAGAAATAAAATCAGCTCATTTGAAATGTGGTGCTGAAGAAGAGTACTTAGGATACCATGGACAGCCAAGAAAACAAACAAATGAGTTCTTGAACAAAGGATAGTACCTTGGCCACATAATGAGAAGGCACAGATCACTAGAAAAAAGCAATAATGCTAGGAAAGGTAGAGGGTAGAAGAGAGGAAGACCACAAACCAGATGAATAGACTCAATTAGGGGGTTATGGACAAGGGCTTGTTGGATCTGGGCAGGGCAGTGGAGGATAGGGATTCTTGGAAATATCTCATCCACAGGGTCTCCATGAGTCAGAACCAACTTGAGGACAGCCAACCCTCAATATCAACAAGAAGGTATTTAGGGGTGTCATTGGGAGAATCAGTGGATGAATCAACAGGAAAATCCTGATCTCCATGCACTTAACCTCTTGCTTTATATACTGCTCCCCAATAGAGCAAAGTTATATTTTTGTGTCTCTGACAATGAATTAAATATTGGCCTCAATCCAAGGGCTATTATTATTTATTTGTGCTGACAAGAAAATGTTTTCTTGATTGAGAGCAGTTAGTGCTTAACTGTTTTGTCTACCTCCACTGAATGGAGACCCTGCTAAATGGGCTCAGACTGGTATACACACATATTGTGAGGTAAATATATATACTGATTGGTTTTGCTCTGTGTACACAAACCCTCTTTATGGTCTTGCTCAGACCACCTGAGAGCAATTATCCAAATCTGAAGGGCAAACTCACCTCTGCCCTTTTGCAAGGATGTGTTGAAGTAATGTTTGCTCCACCCAGGGACATTCCCTTCACTTTTAGGATATCAGCCTAAGTTAGAAAGGTCTTTGAGACACACAAAAATAATCTCTCTTTTTGAACTGCTCTCTCTCTCTCTCTTTCTGATTTTCCCCGTCTCAGTCATCTTCCTCACTTCAAAGGATGAGAAAATCCATGTGTATGTTTTAGTCTGTAGGCACCTTAAGCTAGCTGCACCCCTCTAGTCCCCCTACCTTTTTCTGTCTTTTAAATAAAGAAATAATTATTTAGGTCACTTTGGTTAATTGTCCATTTTTAAAGCTTTCAGCCTGCAAGGTCCTATAGAGAGATCATGCCTGGAGGTGCTTTTCCCCCTGACCAGTAAAACCCAGTGCACTGCTCTTAACAGTGGCATCAGAGCGCTCTGACAGAGAAGGCTAAATGTCTCACAAAATTACAAATCCCAGAATTCCATATACTGAGCCATGGCAGTATCAAATTGCATTATTGCTGAAATCCAGATTAGATTTTAGAGAGCCTATGCAATTGGCTACTAATAGGGCTATGATTAGTCTGTTGCAATCAATTTTAATTATTCAGAGTGTTAACTCCCTTGGGATGAATGAATTCATCAAGGCCCTCTCAGTTCATGGAACTCAGTTAAGCATCTTCTGAGCACAACTTCTTTGAGATTCAAGGCCACTTGATGTTGCTGCATGACATCCATACTCTCAGATAAATAAAGCAGCACATAGTGAACATGATTAAAACTAAGAGGTAAAGAAGAGGTAAAGAAGGCATAATTTTTGTATGCAATAATATAAGTAACCATTATGACTGCATTAATAACAACTGATTTCACAAGTAACCAAGAGCTTCCTATTATGACAATTTTGCAAAAGTATACTTATGTTTTGCCTTGATCCCTAGAAGGTTCAGCCAAGTCCTAACTAGATTGATTAATAAATTAACTTTAAAAAGTCTTTAATTCCATCTTGAAATATTAATGCATAAATTTGAGCTGTCTTAAAAATTATATTCACATTAAATAAACAAGCTAAATATTTACACACTGCAATTCTAAATGCAGAGCCAAGATGGGAAAGGGAACCAGATTAATTATGTCTTTATCACACTAGAGGGCAAACAGGGTTTAAACAAGATTTAAACTAGAATTAAACAGGAAATGTCTGATGTTTATCACACAACATTTCCTGTTTAAGTTTCATTCAACTCTCTTTTAAATCCTGTTTGCCTCCTGCATATTATAGAAGAAACTGAAACCATAATGCAACAACAGTAGTGCTTTCAAGTGGCCATGAAGCTTCTGTGCCCCTAAGTGAATGGCCATTCTGAGCCCATTTTCATGTCCATATGGTCATATGGGAGGAGGCAAGCATTCTCCTCCTGTGATTAAATAGCAATTAAATCCTGTTAATAGCATGATCAGGAGGGAAATTATCACACCCGCATATGCTTCTCCCCTTCTTGTCCCATCTGTAAAGAGAAAGCACTATGCCTCCATTACTCTTTACAGTTGGGACAAGATTGGGAGAAGCGCATGTGGGTGTGATAATCTTGCCTCCCACAGCCCCAGAAAGCCAAGCAATATCTGCTCTAACCCTAAACCCTCAACACATTTCCTGCTAAATAGGGGAAAGAAATTTGTCTCAAGAGTGGAAAGAAACTTAAAACAGGTGGTCAGAGGCTCAAGAGCATTTGACTGGAGGTTCCGAAAATCACCTGGAAACTGCTCTTAGAAGAGCAGCAACTATTTGGAGTGGCATTAGGTAAGTGGGTACATTCCATCAAGAGCATAAGAGAACACAAGCTATCCTGAAGTAACTGCAGGCCAGGATGAGACTTTGACAGCAATGTCAAGGCAAAATGAAGCACTGACATATTCACATCTGGGTAAGAGGGTCATAATTAAAGTTCCTGACCAAGCATGACATAGAGAGCCCAAGCATGGCATAAAAGAATGGCACCAAGAAAAAAATACACTTTTATATTGCCAGGAAAAAACCCCATGATGCTCACTGTGCTTGGAAGATTAGCACTGGCTCTGTACAATTTTAGCTTGGAATCATCCAGGCTGTCAGAAGCATGTTCTAGCAGAGACACCACAGGCATCACTTGTAAAGGGTCATACACTACCTCGATTATTGTTGTTGTTTGTCTTAAGTCATTTCAACTTATGGAAACCCCAAAGTGAACCTATCATTGGGTTTTCTTTGCAATATTTGTTCATGGGATTTGAGAGAGAATGTAACATGCCAAATTGGTTTCCATGGCACAGCAGGAATTCAAACCTTGACCTCTAGAGCTGTAGTCCAATCTCTCACTCAAAATGATGCCCATGGTGAAAGTACCAGAGGTCCATGGTGGCAGCTGGTGTTTCATCATCTACACGATAATTTAAAAGCTGGAATGATACACACATACCAGTACATTTGGAACTGGCTATGGAAGTTTTGGGCAGCACACTGGGCTGCAAAGTAAAATAAAAAGGCAGATAACACAGCCTTTTTGGACAAAGCAATGCAGACTATCCTGGAAGGACAGCATACAGTACAGGGGAAATTGCTCTATTTTCCTCCTATGCTTGGGAAATCTAGGGAAATTGCTCTCAACAGTTCCCAAGCACAGGAGGAAAATACTTGGAAGAGTGCAAAGTTGTTGTGCCTGAGTTGGTAAGGGCAATCCGTTTAACCTGAGAGCATGTAGTGGACTTTCCCAAGAGAGGCTGATACAGACACTTGAGACACCAAATTTGGTTTTAGACACTATGCATGTAACATTTATTGAAATATAAAGACACAACAGTTATTCAAGCATCAAGAGAGCTCTCTCTCACACACACATACAGTATACTCACACACAAAAGTGGCACTTCACTGAAGCCATTGATCAGTCATCTCCATGAAGCCCGTGGGAGCCCTGTTGTCAGAGATTCAGGATCACACCTCTGGTTTGGAAAGGTCTCTCTTTTAAGGCTTTCTGCTTTTCCACTTCCAACATCCACCGCCCTTTGGCCTTTGGACAGAAATTTCTTGAATTGATGAGTTCTCTACATTCCTCCTCTTATCAGTCCATGTCCAAACATTCTGTAACTTATTGCTGTTTGTACAAACTCTTATATAGAACGTCCTTTCCTTGTAGATAACACTTGGCAGCTACATCCTGGTTTTTCATGGATGCTCCATCAGCTCACCAGCAGGTTCAAAATCCTCGCTTCGCTTGCCAGGTAACACCCATATCATGCATTGTGATTCTCCATTTTGTTCAGTCTTCTAGTGCCACTTCTCACTCATACAATCATCCATTCCTCACAAAGTCACACGCTAAAAGGAGCACCAAAATGTGCCGCTATGGTGGAAAAGGCACCCATTTTCTGCTACCAAAAGGAGCAGCATTTTGCTCCTTCTTTTGGGCTGGAAAAATGCCAGATCGGGACCACAGCGTGTAGTTGCTGCAGCCCTGATCCAGTGCTCAAAGGGACAGTGTTAGGCCTCTCCTTACCTGCCATCTGTGCTGCTCCTTAGTTTGAATTTCTCAAAGATTGATTAAAGGAAACCCCTAAATGAGGAAATGACTTTTTAAATAAGTAAAAACTGATATAGCCATTGCCTTTGTACCTCTTCCCTTAAAGTAAATTTTCTAAATTTTGCCATTAAATTGATTGCTTATAAAAGATGCTGTTTTGTTTGGCCTTCATTGCACTGTCACATGAACATTTCATTTTCTAGAAGTTCATACAGAAGAGCTTTACTCACGGTGGTTATACTAGGAAAACCCTAATAGTTTTGCAAGTACTATATATCAGTCTTCTTCAGTTCCATTTGTTAAATGACAAATAACATTATAATATACAATAAAGCTAATTAAAGTTGTTTTTCAGAATCAAACTTCTCTTGTGGGTTTTTAAAAATGTATATTTAAGAGGAGTTGTTATATCAGGAGATAAGTTGTACAAAAATTATACAACTGGACAAAAGTGATAAAAAAAGTAATGTTAAGATACAGTGGACCTTTGCTTTACGTCCTGGACCCCCTCCCCCTGCATAAGGCGAATTCCACCAATGCTCAAGCCCCATTCATTTGAATGGGACTCATGCGTGCGGTGGCGCGGCAGTGCACACGTGCCACAGGCGCACACCCCATTCATCCAAATGGGACGCACCACCCCTTGCATCCCATGCGTCCCCGTGGCTTGAACATGTATAACGTTGGTGTGCTGTATTATAATTATCCAAGCAGGTGGTTTTATCCTTGCTAAAACTAAGGCATGCATTATTTTTACAGTTTTGTGAAGAAGGAGCATTTCTACAGGAGGACTATTTCAGTTGATCAGATAGAGAATTTTCTTAAGACCCATGTCCCCTGCCATGATACAGTGAAACAAAAGCAAAATTAAGAACATTAAAATAAGAATCTGCTGGTTCCACAGAAACTAGGCTAGTATTTTGTTCAATTTTAAAGGTTAAGAAGCTTTTCAACTTCCACTGAGTTAGCTATGATTTTTTTTTGTTTCTCTTGATACTTCCTAAAGGTCAAGACAAAGTACGTCTTCATCAAGTTGCAGCAAATTTAAAACTTTAAAAGTGAGGTTACTAAGGAGCAAAATATAGTACAGGGTAGTCTCCAGATATTGCAGTACTATAATTCCTGTGTGTATGGTGCATTTGAGGAAACATTGGAATTACATCTGGAGAACTACCAATCTTCGCATTTGAAGAAGTGATGGCAAGGGCTCTCATTTCAGTTGGGCAGTGAATGTGCTCTGAGCTTTCACCCAAATGTAAGATGGTGAACTCTAGGCTTTTCATTCAGCAAAGGGTTTATTCTTCCTTGACTCAGTTTCATCCTTTCTCATTTGCCACTCCATACTCCTGGAATTGCTTCCCTGAAAAATTGTGGACCAGTTCCTCCCTCGTTTTCAAATCCTAATTAGAAACTTTCTTATTTTCCAAAACTTTTGGGAGTTTTAGTTAAATTTTATTTTATTATCTTGTATATTTTGATTATATGTATTCTTAACTTTGATGTATTTATACTGTATTTTGTTTATTATACCAGGATAATCTGTTCTATATAGCTATGTTGTAGTTTTATATTTGCATTACGCCATCCTTCCAAACTGTGTGTATGTGTGTTTATTTTAGATCGCATGACGCTACCAGAGCTGGCTGTTTTTCTGTTCTTGTTTTACTTGTAAAGTACTATGTATAATGATGGTGCTATATAAATAAATTATAATAATAACAATAAAGCAATAATAATAATCTGAAACGCACCATGCAACCCCATGATGTTAATCAACTGCTATGCCTGTGCTAGGGGGAGAACTGCTGAAAACAAGAGACTTCTCTGCTCCTAAATAAACAAGCCCTCTGCACTGTTTAGAACTCTCAAGGTTTCAAATTTCACAGGGAATCTATCTGAGTAGTATGTTTTGAGAACTAATGAGTTAAAATAATGAATTAAGTTGGAAATTTGCTAAAGAAAGAGGGGAAATTAGTTAAATTGTTATTTTTAAATGAAGTGTTTGACTTAAGTTAGAATTTCATCATAAACATTTCTCCAGAATCCAATATACCACCCAAAAAATACCAAAATGATGCCATCCTCCATAGTGCAAGGTAGCACAAAAATCTGCAATGATGCACCCTAGGCCCATTTTCACAACAACCATCACAACCTTTGGTGAGTCTCTCACTGGTACTAAGGATGGATGCATTCATCTTCTGAAAAACACCTTAGGATTTGACATAATGACCTAGCAGTCATGTGTGCTACATGGTTATCAGCCAAGAAAGATATATAGAAGAATTTGTGTAATGTGGCAAAAAAATAAACACACACACACACACACACACACAAAACACACACACACATACATACAAACCCAGGATACAACTGTTTTACCGAACTGTTCAAAAGAGCCCAGGCTGGAAAGGGGCTGCCAAATTTCCCTAAGAAGTATCCTATCTTCACTCTATGCCATACTGCTTTTGGAGGGCATTTGTGTGAAATCTGATTAGCAACTGGTATATGATTCTCTGTTATCTTTACTACTACGTATTGCGCTTTTCTTCTTTACAGTGATCTTTTGCATATCTTCAATAAGATTTCTCAGGCAAAAACAAAGCAAATACAGAGATTATTTGATAGCTTCTAGGAGATAACATTTCTAGAAGATAATGTTCTAGACAATGTTTCTAATGTTTCATACATTAGATACAAAGATAGCTTTTTTATTAGGTGGAGTATATTTTGAATTCTATATTTTACATTTATTTAGATTATTCCACCTTTCAAGTTTTCAACTGCAGAGGGCTTTGGTATTTGAATTGCACTAGTCAGGCTTTGATTGCTAATCTGTGTGTCGGCTGATAGGCAAAGCAATCTAACCTGAAAGTGTAACAGTTTATTAGACTGATTACCTTATATCTATGAGAAGATTTTACAGGATGAATCTGTTAAATGTGGAATAATTTCCATTCATTTCCAAAGGATTTCATGCTGAATAAAACCCAATCCAAAGATGCAGACAGAGGCAGAAAGCTCAAATTCAAGAACTGCAAGTCTCCCTCTCCCCTTTCATTTAAGACCAAATGGTTCCCAACCTTGTTGCTTCAGATCAAATCTCCACATCCCTACAGAGCTCAGAAACCTTGACACAGAATTCTTCCGATGGTTAAGAAAGAAAGAATAGGGCAGAAAAATGAGTAATGTGTTTAGTTAGCGATGCAGGCTGTTCTCCAATCAAATTTTGTTTCCCAAAGGAAAGTCTCAGTTTTAAATTGCACGACAAGGAGGCAACAGAAAGGAAACGAATGATCAAAAATCTCTCAGGAGGGGAAAGAATAAAGCAAGGGGTTCAAAGATCCTTTTAAATAAATAAACACATTCATTTCTTTGAGTTAATTTCACTGTAGGAAATAACTTTAGTCTTAATTATATTGCCTTATGTCATGTTTTATAAAAGGTAAATGAGTCTCATTGACTCATGCCTATTAAAGGAATTGTGTACTGGGGGGAAATCATAAAGCATGCAGATTAGATCTGACTAGAATCCTGGTAGATGACAATTATGTATTATAGAATATTGGTATTGTTATCCCATACCCATAACAATTAAAACAAAGGGAACTTGAAAGTGAATGTCATTTTCCTATTGGTGTGTATATATAAAAAGAATTATTGTGCTATAGCATGCTGAAGCAAGTGAAAGGTACAACAGCGTCTGCCAAATATAGACAGTTTGACTGCATCTACACATAATTAGAATCAATGTCGAATTAATGTAGTTTGACACTGCTTTAACTGTAATGGCTCACTGTCATGGAATTCTGGGATTTGTAGTTTTGTGAGATATTTAGTCTTTTCTGTCAGAGTACTGGTGTCACAACACACTATAAAACTCAAGATTCCATAGGATGGAGTCATAGCTGTTAAGGCAGTGTCAAACTGCACTTATTCTACAGTATGGTAGTGTCCTTTGTCTCTTGCAACCCCATCCATGAAGAAATACTGATGCTACCAAGGTTAGCCATTTCCAGTGTTGGAATACAAATTTCAGAGAGAAATAATGGGAGAACACACAACAGGAGGGTTTCACAACAGACACAGAAAGAATAGTGGGGGAAAACTAACAATGTAATGAACTATATCACAAGGTACCAAAGGAATAAAACCACAATTCTAACATACATACATAGAATGATCATATATTTATATGTAGCATATTTATATGTATTTATATGTGTTTTACAGTATTACTGCAATGTGGTTACTGCATATAAATATATGATCATTGTATCTATGTTACAGTTGTGGTTTTATTCCTTTGGCACACTGTTGTGATATACAGTCAGCCCTTCTTATACACTGATTTTTTTATACACGGTTTCAAGCATCCACGGTTTGAAAATGTTAAAAAAAGTATAAATTTCATATATCAAACCTTGATTTTCTATTTTTTAATAAGAGACACCATTTTGCTATGTCATTATATTTAATGGGACTTGAGCATCCATGGATTTTATTATCCATGGGGGATCCTGGAACCAAACCCCAGCGTATAACAAGGGTCCACTGTAGTTCATTGCACTGTCAGTTTCTCCTTGCTATTCTTTCTGGAAAGATATAATGGTCATCTTCATTATGAGGTCCCCATGGCCTGGTACAGAGCGCCCAAAAATGGTGATCAGCCAGCACCTTGGTTTGCTCCATGAGGAAGCCGTAGCAGAAAAACCGCGTGGCTCCCTCGTGGAGCAAAAAGAACCCACAAAATGTGGGTTCTTTTTGCGGGGCCATAATGATGCTGCAGTGCACCAATGGCACATTCATGACGTCATGGCACCGTGACATGCGGAAGCTAGGCGTCTGTCACATCAAAATGGCAGCACCTATCTGTACAGGGTGCCGCCATTTTGATGCCCTTGTCAAGTGCTAGGGTTGAGGCACATGTGGGTGCAGCGCCCTTGGCCAACCCCTAGCACATATAATAATAATAATAATAATAATAATAATAATAATAATAATAATAATAATAATAATTATCCGGGCAGTTGACAACAGTAAAATATAAAATATAACAATTAAAAACACTTTATCCCTCCCCCCTTAAGACAATATTAAACAGTATAACATATTAAAAACACAATATCAAAAACCCTGATGTCCCTCTGTTGATCCTCAACCATCACTAAGATGGGGCCACGGGAGGAATGAGGGAATCAGGGAACCTGGGCCAGGATGGTTAATCTGGAAAGGCCTGCCGGAAGAGATCCGTCTTGACCGCTTTTTTAAAGCTGTCTAATGATGTTATGTGACGGATCTCATCCGGCAGGTCGTTCCAGAGTTTGGGGGCGACAGCAGAGAACGCCCTCTGGGAGGTCGCCGCAAGCCTAGATTTTAGAGGCTGCAGTAAGTTCCTCCCAGAGGACCGGAGAGCGCGGGGAGGATTGTACGGGAGGAGGCGGTCCCTGAGATAGCTTGGACCCAAGCCATTTAGGGCTTTAAAGGTGATAACCAACACCTTGTACTGGGCCCGGAAGCTGATAGGCAGCCAGTGGAGGGACCTCAAAACCGGAGTAATGTGGTCCCTCCTAGATGCTCCTGAGACAAGCCTGGCTGCCATGTTTTGAACCAGCTGTAATTTCCGAGTCAAGCACAGGGGTAGCCCCATGTAGAGTGCATTACAGAAGTCAAGGCGTGAGGTTACCAGGGCGTGCACAACAGTCTCGAGATCCCTTACTTCCAGAAAAGGGCGCAGCTGGCGTATCAGCCGAAGCTGATAACAGGCACTCCTGACCGTCGCATTTACCTGATTTGTCATCAGGAGCGACGAGTCAAGGAGCACCCCCAGACTGCGAACACAGTCACTGGAGGAGAGTGTGACCCCATCCAGGACTGGAGGTTGCAACCCAATTCTTGGTTTCAGGGCCGCTACCATGAGCACCTCCGTCTTGTCTGGATTTAGTTTCAATCTGTTTTTCCTCATCCAGCCCATTACCGCCTGAAGACATTCATTGAGAGAAGAGATGCCATCGGAATTCGAGGCCGACGAACGAGATACGGAGAAATAGATTTGGGTGTCATCAGCGTACTGATAACACCCAGCACCATGACTCCGTATTATCTCACCCAGCGGCTACATATAGATGTTAAATAACATCGGGGACAAAATAGCCCCCTGAGGAACCCCACAAGTGAGGTACCTCTTACTGGAGCTACAGTCCCCGAGCAGCACCCTCTGAGACCTGCCCGAGAGGTCACTCTATAGGCCCAATAATCCCAGCCAGAAAAGGATCTCTCTCTCCCATCTTGCCACTGAACACTCGAGCTAAATTAAATTATGAAGGTAAACTTGCACCTGATGATCTTATTTTATTCTTGCACACAACAATGAGTGCTTTCAAGCATTTTCTTCCTGCTGACCAAGATTACATTAGTTTTGTGTATTTTTAATATATATATATATTTCATGCTCACTAACTTTGTGTGAAAAGTGTGTACGCTCATTTGTGTGTACAAAGACAAAAGACAATGTTTTCACACTGTCTGTGTCTTTTGGTCAAATCCACTCTGCTCTGTACAGAAACCTTGTATTAAAACAAATTAATGTGTTGTGAAAATGAATATTCCATGAACTCTCCCAGAATGTTAACCTTTCACTGATGACCATTCTTGATCTGCCATGAAGGTCTTTCTCATGAAGGACAAGAATATCCATTAATATTTTTTACATTTTACCTCAGATCCCACTATAGCCATACTCTACAAAGTAGCATAATGTGAAGGAAACTGCAGATTCTTTAGCAAGAACCCACCATCACTGCGATTATGATAATCTCACCATCACTGGCATCTTTCTGCCTATCACTTAAGAAGGGGTTCTTCAACACCAAATAATGCAGCCATAGTATTGTCCTGTCTGTGGACAGAATTGCTGGCTTATTTAAACTTAATTCCATCTTGCAGTTGTGTTTGGACTCTTAACCCCAGAAGTGATAGTTTCTTTACATCAAAATGTGCAGTATGTCTAGACAGCAAGCCAACAGTGTAAGGATTCACTGAGGACTTGTAAAAACATGTAAAGAAAACACTTGGTCCTTTCAGTGAAGAGTATTTTCAAAGTTTAGTCACATTTACTAGATAGCTTAAGAGCTTGAGAATGCCTTAAGCCTCTGGCAATATTCTCTGTCATAAGTCTTCAAGATTGTGGAAACTGTGATACAAGGAAAGGCCTGAGAGCTCTATTTCAAGTGTCCTCTGAGAGTAGAAAATAAACCTGAATATCACCACTGTTCTTTCATTCTCCTATAGGCCATTGTTCTGCTGCCTGAAAACAGCTACACTCATTGACAATTTATTGTGTCAATTCTCTTGTATCACCAGAGCTATTTCGACATAAAAGTAACATTAACCCTAAACTAGGTTGGTACAAAAGAAATATGCAAAGGGTAAGATAGTGACAGAATCACAAGATTTTATCTCTTCATTTTTATTTATCTGTTTATTTTATATCCTGCTTTTCTCCTAGTGCAGGAGCCAAGGCAGTTTACAACATGGATTAAAACAAGACACTGTTAAACTGAATCTTTTTGCTGGAGGATACAAATCAGTGAGAAATTTAATCAGGGACAATCCAAACCAAAACTGCAGATGAACAGATTCACACTGAGAAAAATGAATGTTAACAACTAGCTAAACATGGATTGATGAGTTGTAGTTTATCACATGTATTATTAAACTGGCTTACCTCTATCCAGTTTAAGGGTTAATTCAGGGGACACCCTGATCTTATCACACACTTTTTACCACTGAAATTGCCATCCAAATGCATCCCGGGGCCATCCCCACTTGCAGAGCCACTCCTCACAGCTTTTTTCAAATCCAGGAGTTTCCCAGTTTAAGAAAATGACTGCCGGACCTGATCTGCAAGCAGAGATGGTCCTGGAATGTATTTGGGTGGGAATTTTAGTGGTAAAAAGCATGTGATAAGATCGGGGTGCCACTCGAATTATACCGGATAGAGATAAGACGGTTTAATAATACATGTGATAAGCCTCATATTCTCACCCCAGTATACTCTCTCACCTCTCCTCCACCCACATATTTTACGTTTTGAAGTGGTGTTTCTCTGTTTCTCCACCCCACTATGCCATTCATTTGGTTTATACTCTTTTTGCTTGGATTAGATAGAAATTCCTTTGCCCTCCACATCCCACTGGTAGTTCTCTTATCCCCCCCCCCCCCCCGCGCCCTCTTTCTTTCTTGTTTGCTGGTCTTTCTGTCAGTTCACTATCATTCTCATTCTTGTTCAGTCCTTACTTCTCCTAATTTTACCCCTAATTTCACCAAACACTAGCAGTTAATCTGACAGTTTCTCTTTTACGATTGCAATGTTCTAGTACTAAAACTCCATGCAACTGTGCTTTTCTGTGTGGCAAATCTTTTGCTCCTTATCCAAGTTGTATGTTGGAACCTGAAGGGATTGACCAGTGGGTTCAGATTCTGAGAATTTAGGACTCATCTCAATTCATTCAAATTGCTTCTCTCCTCTCAATGATTGTCTTGGAGTGGTAATAGATTGGATGAGGAAAAACAGACTGAAGCTGAATTCAGACAAAATGGAGGTACTTACAATAGGCACCCCTAATCCAGGTATTGTGATACAACCTCCAGTCCTAGATGGGGTCACACTCTCCTCAAAAGATTGTGTTCGTAGTCTGGGGGTGCTCCTAGATTCATCGCTCCAGAATACAAATCAGGTAAATGCAACAGTCAGGAGCGCCTGTTATCAGCTTTGGCAGATGCGCCAGCTGCATCCTTTCCTGGAAGTGGGGGACCTAGAAACTGTAGTGTATGCGCTGGCAACCTCATGACTCAATTTCTGTAATGTGCTCCCTTGTGATTAGTTTGGAAACTTCAATTAGTTCAGAACATAGCAGCCAGGTTGATTACTGGTAAAAACAGAAGAGAGCAGATAACACCTATTCTAAAATCACTTCTAGGCACAGTACAAGGTGTTGGTTATTACCTTTAAAGACCTAAATGGCTTGGATCCAAGCTATCTTCGGGACCGCCTCCTTCCGTACAATCCACCCCTCACACTCAGGTCCTCTGGGAGGAATCTATTGCAACCTATAAAAACTAGGCTAACTGCAATCACCCAGAGGACCTTTTCATCAACTGCTCCCAGATTATGGAATAGTCTGCCAGAAGAGATCCATCACATTACCAGTCTAGACATCTTTAAAGAAGCTGTCAAGATGGATCTCTTTCGACAGGCCTTTCTCAAATAGAAAACCAGGGTTTGATTCCATGCTCAGCCATGAAACCCACTGGATAACCTTGGGCAAGTCACGTATTCTCAGCCTCAACTGAAGACATTGGCAAATTTCCTCTGAACAAATCTTACCAAGAAAACCCCACAACAGGGTCCCCATAAGTAGGAAGCAACCTAAAGGCACATAATAACAAATATCTTGTTAAAGACCCAGCATAGTGTAGTGGTTTGAGTGTTGGACTAGTAAACTGGGAGACCAGGGTTTGAATCTCTGTTTGGCCCTGGGAACCCATTGATAAGAAAATATCTGAAAGGTATAGTGAACCAGTGTGGCATAGTTGGACTATAATTCTGGAGACCAGGGTTTGATTTCCAGCTCGGCCATGAAACCCACAAGGGACCTTGGCCAAGTCACACTCTCTCAGTCTCAGAGGAAGGCAATGGCAACTCCGTTGTGGACAAATCCTTTCAAGAACTCCCTATGATAAATTTGTCTTAGAGTTGCCATTAGTCAGAAATGGCTGGAAAGCACACAACAACTACATAGCTTTCCCAGGTACTGGGAGTCCACCAAATTGTAAATCCTGCTTGATGCATCTAAAATTATCCATGTCAATATCTTCTCTATCTGTACAAAACTTCATGATGCTGAAACCATGCTCTAAGTGGCATAGCCTTAAAACAGAAAAAAGTTTCCACTGCTTCCCAGGATAAAGGCAGCTTAAGGAAGAAGCAGAAGAAAATGTGAAAATATTTAAAAAAAAAAAAAACCTCTAGATATTTTTATAGCATTCTAAAATGACAAAGGTTGGGACAAGGTTACCACTTCCTTATTCTATGGTTGACAACTGTCCAGATCATTCAGTCTATCAGCTATAGCCTTAGGGAAGGGATAAAACCCCAATACACAGATTTTGCACACAGAAGAGCCCACATTCATGCCTGTCATTTCTAGTTTTTTAAAGAGGAAGCAATGATAAGAAGGGCCTCTGCCTGCATTGCTAGAGAACTACATAGATAATAATTTCCTTGTCTATATAGGCAAATATAGTGGTGGCTTAGTGGTTAAAATTGTCAAATTCGTTTTGTGGTGAGGCAACAAAGTTCTTCCTAAACAAGTAATTCCAGCATTCCATAGGATGGAACCATGGCAGTTAAAGTCAAATCATAGTGCTATAATGATGTGATGTGAAAGAAAATTTTAGACAGGCAGGCAGGCAGGCAGCATAACAGAGACTAGACAATTTAATAATTTAGAAAAAGAAACTACCCAAGAGTTTAAAGGAAAGCAAGAAAGTAATGTGATAGCTTTAAAAATTATGTCATTTTAAAGCCTTTTGAATCTTCCTTCCTCTTCAACATATTTCCAGCCCTGTCTGTTTTATGGTATAAATTTTTCATCATGATCCCAGGTTCTACATGGCCTGGTGCTCACATACTGGTCATCAGGAGGAGGCACATATTCATTCCCTTCAATCTGCAGGGAATGTTCCTAGTATACAAAGGGACGTGTGAGAGTGTTCAAAATGCAAGTGGCTGTCTGACAGGGATGTAAACAGTATTTTCAGATTTTCTCATCCTTAATGAGAAAGAGTGTTTCAACTCTTTTGGTTCTTGCCAAAAAAATGACAACTGCTGTTAGATTTCCTCCCTATCTGTAAGATAATAAAAATACCAACATGGATTTTTATTGGATTTTATATTTTAAAAGTCATTGCCTTTTGTGCTAAACTGTATTTTTTATGTGTGAAACACAGTGGTTTTGTTTGGAGATCTTGCACACAGAATATAGTTGCAAAACATCCAGAAATATGAAAAAAATGTAACTAAAAATGATACAAAACATACATAATCCTTTCCAGTGGGAAGAAAACTTGTGTTCAGATTCGAATCCCATTTCCAAGATATCTCATTATATATATGCAAATATTTCAGAAATATACATTTGTGAAAATTTAATAAGGCAAAATTTTTGTTCCTACTGAGGCCTGTCCCCTCCTCAGAAGGGTTCCAGAAGCCCGCTGGTTACACTGGGAACCTCATAGGAACAACAAATACAATTATCTTTTAATGACTGAATTTGACTTTATGCTAGGAAATCAGTAAGTTTTCTGGAAATTCATCTGGTCATTTTTAACCTTCGCACAAGCTTATTTTTGGTTTCAGTACACAATTGGAGGAGAAATTGATTAAACCGGACAGAAAAAGTGGTACTGAGGATGCTAATAAATGGTAATTCTACCAACAAAATAATGGAATTGATTTCTCTGAGTAGACATGGCACTCCATTTATGCTGTTTTGATGTGGCTATGTCTGGGGCTGAGATTTATATCTGATTTCATAGACCCAAGGGGTACTTGGAGCTATCCTGCATTGTATCCCATGGAACTGACAATGTGATTCTAGAACAACTGTTGGCTTTAACTCTGGAGTAACAAAAGACTGAGTGAATTAGAAGCAACCCCTGGACAGATGGATAGGAAAGGTGAACAGGGACACAGTCCAAGGTGAGAAGGAAATATGGTCTTTACTTTGCAATGTAATTCATTCAGTTCCTAGCAAGAAGACATGCAGAAAGCCTGTGGGATGATGGAGTGATCAGCAAACCCATTTAAATGTTATTAAGTGCTATGTAGATCCTCCGCATGTCTCTGGGTCAGAATGCCTTTCCCACGGGAAACTTCCTAGTGTTCCAAAGGTAATTGTGCTGTCTTAAAAATATGTCTGGGTCTAGATATCAAAATATGAATCCCCATATTCAGTGTGGGGGTGTAGGGTATGCTATCAGAAGCAACAAAATGTCTTGCGGCAAATTAAACTTTTCTTTGTTGTAAGCTTTCATGGACAGCAGCCAATTTCATCAGCTACATCAAGAATCAAGCTGTCCTAGAAACAACTAGTTTTCTCATTATACTTAGTTACCATAGTGTGAAAATTCTGACATTATAGATTAGGGAATGGATCCAGTTTGTGATTGTGGTGGGTAGGTGTGTGCTCATGTACATTTTATGTGGAAGCCTTAGGGGCCAAACTGAAAGTACACAATGCATCATTGGCAAGCAACTCTATATTTTGATGTGAATATATTTTTAAAAATTCTGAAGGGCAAAACTACCTTTAGAAGGAGCTCTGTCATTCTTTCTGCTAAATCATATAGTATTTAAATGGCTTTGCTGATCACTCCATCATCCCACAGGCTTTCCGCATGTCTAGAAAAGTGTACATCTTCATTTTTTAAACTGGAGAATCTGGGACTGGCATATAGCTGACTGAGAATATTAGAGGAATAAACCATAATCATATCCAGCCAGAGAATAATCAGTGGGAACTGTGGGTGGCTTGCATATTCAAAGAAGTGAAAATTAGAGGTAACTTCTGGAAACAACCAGACTATTTGCTGAATCCAGCAGCTACTCATGTATAGATCATTGCAAGATTAAACTTCTTTTCCTGTAGTTTATTTGTTATATTAAATTTTCCATGTAATCCATAGGTTTTCAGCCTGCTGAAATTATTCACACTCTGTATTTCCATGCTTTAGCCATGAAATTCTAAGCAGGAAAGGAGATAGAGGAAGTGAGCTGGATAGGCCTGAATACATTTTATTCATCTGAAAAGTAAGGTGCATATAGATATAGATGCACAAATCGAAATGACATGGTGTCCTAACATATCCAGAACCATACTGAACACTGCCTTGGAGAGGAAAGGCCAATAAAATTATGCAAATGCTAAAAATGCTGGATTGAACTGTCCTAAATTAATGGTACCCTGAAGCAAAATATGGCATCTTCTCTTTTCTATGTACAGAATCTAGCTAGATCAGCAGATGAATTGCAGACATAAGCATTTTCTTCTCAGTCTGTGAACAGGAGTAAGATAATGTGGGAATAATAACTGTCCTTTAACATCATACACCTACTCTTTCTCCCTCAGCACCTGCTGCTTCATAGTCCCGTTGACAGACCCTCTTTTTTAATTTGTCTAAGACTAGGGGAACATCAGGCATATGCAGCTGCTTGCTACTACCAATTTTGATCCCCTGAAAATGCAGTGCCATTCATATGTGTGGTATTGTGTTTTATGGGAAATGAAATTATAGTGTAACTGTGGCTCCTGCCAAACCTTGGAAATGTTAAATTTTTGGAAAGAATTCTGGGATTAAAGTTGTTTTCCCAAAATCTAGTTCCAACCATGTGGATTTGCCACATCTGGACATCTGTTGCAAACATCTTCTGCTATTTTCCAATTTGTATTGAGGGTTAGAGCTCCTTGGGAGAGCAGTCTGCTGGGGGACTACATTGTCAAGAGACTACATGAATTTAGTTTCCCTGAAATCATTTTGTAAGTGTTCATTATTTAGGTAACATTTCCCTAAATCTAACCAGAGGGGGTATATTAGTTCATCAATATAAAATACTAGGGCAGAAAATGTGTTCTTTCCAGAAATCAGCACATTTAAAAAATAATTACACTATGTACACATTTGAGTCATTAAAACATTTAAACTTCAAAAAAGACTGTTAAGATTGTTCTCAGTTGTCAGCCTGACTAATCAAAATTTGCTCTCAGTTTAAAATTGGCCTCCATTGATGGAGCTGGGAACGTGAGCAATGTGTTTATTCAGAAGTAGGTTCACTGATTTCAGTGAGATTTTATTTCCAAGAAATTGTGTGCTGGCATTTACCTGCTGTTGATTTATCTAATAATTAATCTGATTAATGTTTGGAACACCAGGTTTCCCCCCTTTATTTCAAATGTAAATTTCTTTGAAATAATATGTTCTAGTTTTCTCATATTTGAAAGTAGCTAAAATAGTTTATTGTAATAGTTATTTTAAACTACTTTGAGAATATATATGAATGTTACAAACCACTAGCCTGTGTATAAAACAGGCTGTCCTCCTGTCCCCTTCATCATTTATCCTGCAACACAGTATAACATGACACAACAGCATGAGGCACATCATGAGCCAGTATTTGAAATATGTGGCTGTCTATACTCACCAATGGAAAAAGGAATTAATTCCAAGATGGTCATTGTAACTAGTTATTTCCAAAGCCTTGATTTGCTGATGTTTTAATGGGAAATAGCCCTTACAGCTGCCCTTGCCACTCCTGGAAACTTATGGCAATTTCTACAATTACTAGCCATTAGAATTCTTTTTCCTTACAATTTAATCTCATTATTGTACATGGAAATAATTTTTACCTTGGCCAAATTCTATTTCTTTATATCTCTATTATTTAAATATGCTAGCACTCCAACCCCTGTTTGAAATCAAACCAGTGCTGCATTAGAATGAAGGCTGTTTGATGTCACAGAAAGAACCCTCTATACCTGATTATACCCATTATTTTTCTTATCAGAACTCTTCCAAACAGATATCAATGGAAAGGTCATCATGTCAGATATTTTTGTTCATGTTTATAAACTGAGAAGGAAAGAGATTTTTTAAACTGACACTGCATAATATTAAAGAAAGGACACCAAGCACCTCAAGGGTAATTCATAATAGCTATATCAATTCTACATGTTTTCTTTAATAACTTTCAGGTAATGGATTCCATATGCAATTTTTCATTAAAGAATAGAAGTAGCACTAAAATGGATATATGCAACTTGTTGCTTAGATATATACATGATGTGTACAAAGTCTAGAATATTTATGCTGATGTTTACAGAGTTTAGTCTCTTTGTCTAATATAGGACAGTACTACTTGCATTGATGGTCGCAGAAACAGTGTTATCCTCTGAGCCGTTGGCTGCCAGTTCCTGGTAAGTTTTCAGGAAAGAAAGAAACAATTGTAGCCAGAGTGCACAGATATGGTGCCGGTCCCTGGAACACTATGTTCCCACATCAGATACCCTGAAAAGCACTGGCATAGGAGATTTCAAAGAAGTGATGTTTCTATTGGACAGGCTCAAAGTATCTTTCCAAGCTAAGTATATAGCTGTTTTAATACTAAGTATATAGAAGTTTGAGTGGGCTAGGACTTCAGGAAACCAGGGATCTAATTCCCATACAGCTATGGAAATTCACTGGGTGACCTTGGGCAAATCACACTCTCTCAACCTTAGAAGAAGGTGATGACAAATCTCTTCTAAAGTGATCATGTCAAGAAATCCCTATGTCAGCATAAGTTAGAGTAAAATTGAAAGCCCGTTACAGACGGGCATTAAGTACGCGCTCTGTGTGTACTAGGGTTAGGAAAGGGTGTGACTTCCTGACGCCCCTAACCCTAATACGCACAGAGCACGTAGAAAATGGTGGCACTCTAAACACACGGGTGCCGCCATGACTACATCATGACCGTGCCACCTCCAAATGGGGTGGCGTGGAAGTGACGTAGTGGGGCCACGCGAGGGCACCTGGGGCGCCCTTTCCACGGCCCCGGAAGGAGCTCCATTTTGGAGCTCCTTCCACCTTTGTGTCGCTGGGCGCAGCCTTTACATGGCTGTGCCAGCAACGCAGAGCAGAAAGGGGGCAAGCGGCCCCTTTCTCCTCCTCCCCGCCGTCACCGGGTGTCTTTGGGGCTTGAAGCCCCAGGACACCACTTTCCAGTCCGCGGGGAAGCGGCCTTTTGCCGCTTCCCCGCAGCCTGGAAAGCGGCGGATCGGGACCTCAGAAGCTGCTGCTGTGGCAGCTGAGGCCCCGATCCAGCGGGGAAAGGGCCAGTTATAGGCCGCCCCAAACAGGTGGTCTGTAACGCGCCCACAACACACAACAACAAGCAACAACAACCATCTAGGGAGTATTCACTGGAAATACAATACATTTCCTATTAAGTAGGTCACATAGTGCTGCATCTTTGGTCATGCAGAGAGCAACCATAGGTACTACAGAATCTATCCAACATTGTGTAGTTTTTTGAGAATTGTACTATGACTCTGGAGACCAGAGTATGAATCCCTGCTCAACTATTGAAGCACACTGCATGACCTTGGCCAAGTCATTTCTAAGTTCAGTCCTAGAAAAAGGCAAAGACCCTCTGAAAAAATTTTGCCAAGAAAACCCAGCACCAACAAGAGTAGATCTATTGACATAATTGTTGAATGGTGAGTCGACATGGAGAAAAATGTTTTTGTTTAATGAATTTACTCTAGTTATGCTAGCACTAAGATTTAGGCCGAGGTCTCCAATACTGCCTAGTGAGCACACTAATGAAAAGGGGGAATTTTTTTTGTCAGGTTTTTGGGCTATGTATCCATGTTCTGGAAGAGTTTATTACTGATGCTTCACCAGCATCTGTCGCTGGCATCTTCAGAGATGAAGATTTCTCTGAGATGCTGTCGAAATGTCAGGAATAAACTCTTCCAGAACACGGACACATAGCACAAAACCCCCCCAAAATCTATGGATTCTGGCCATGAAAGCCTTCAGGTTCACAAAAGGGAGAAGTTTTGTCCCCCCAAAAGCATAATGTGATTATTTATAAACGATTCAGATGATAGCAGATGTAAAGCACTGACTCTCTGGAATAATCTTCCTGATGAAATCCGAGCTTGCTCCACCTTGGATGCCTTTTAAAAAGCTCTGAAGACACATTTATTTTAACTAGCATACCCGTTTGACTCTCTGTAGTCACTAGTCTTGATAGAATTGCACTTTATCGACTGATAGATCCTTGCCTGTGTGTTTTTATGTATTTTAATATATGTAGATTCTATATTTTTAATCTGAATGTAATTATACTCTTGATGTACACTGTTTTGATCATTGGAAAAGCGGTATATAAATAAAGTTTATTATTATTGTTATTATCATCATCATCATCATCATCATCATCATCATCATCATCATTGTAACAGAGCAACCAATGGACTGATGTACCATTGCATTTGAAGACATCTTCTATGAAATCAAATAATTATTTGGATGCTTCCTATAACTATGATCTGAAACCTTGGTATCTGATAAGTATTTATTTATTTATTTAATTTATATCCCACCTTTCTTCCAAAGGGACCCAAGGCAGCTCACAATAACAATTTTAAAAACACATTCTAATAAAAAATTTAAAACATCAGCTAAAAATATTATGAAATTACAAATATTAAAACCACAATATAAGCACAAAACTCATCCCATATAAAATCCATCCCATAACTAAGCATTAAAAGTCTGCTTGAACAGAGTCATTTTTACCTGCCAATGAAAGGCCAGCAAGGAGGGGGTCAGCCTTGCTTCTCGTGGAAGTGCATTTGAGAGGGCAGGAGCAACCACCAAGAAGGCTCTCTCTTGTGTCCTTACCAGGTGAGCCTATGATGGTGGAGAGACCAAGAGAAAGCCTTCCCCAGAAGATCTTAGGGCTCTAGCATGTTTGTATGGGGAGATACAAATAATCGGAACCTAAGCTACGTAGGGCTTTATAAGTCATAACCAGCACTTTGAATTGTGCTCGGAAACGAACTGGTAGCTAGTGAAGGTGTTTCAACAAGGGAGTTATGTGGTCCTTATAACTGGCCCCAGTCAGCATTCTGGCAGTGGCGTTTTGTACACCCTGAAGTTTTCAAACAGTTTCCAAAGGCAGCCCCAAGAAGAGTGTATAGAGTAGTCCAAATGGGGTGTAATCAAGGCATGAGTCGCTGTAGCCAGATCTGACATCTCAAGGAATGGGAGTAGCTGGCGCACAGGCTTTCACCATGCAAATGCATTCTTGTCCACTGCTGAAACCTGGGCATCCAGGCTCACATTGGGCTCCAGGAGCACACCCAAACTGTACAGGCAATGTCCCTATTCCCTGGTCTGCCTTATGACTGACCAGGAGCACCTCTGTCTTCTCTGGATTAAGTTTCAATTTGATTGCCCTCATCCAGTCCATTTACTTACTGCAGATACTGGTTCAGTACAGAGACAGCTTTCTTTGAATCAGATGGAAAGCATACTGGTGACACCTCGCCCCATAATTCTGGATGACTTCTCCCAGCAGTTTCATGTAGATGTTGAATAACATAGGGGACAAAACGGAACTCTGTGGGACTCCACAGGCCAGCGGCCAAGGAGTCGAACAGAAGTCCCCCAATAACACCTTTTGAGTCCGCCCCTAAATGCCATCCCAGGGAGGCAACTTAGAAGGATACTATAGTCGATGGTATCAAAAGCCACTAAGAGATCTAGCAGGACCGGCAGGGACACTCTCCTTGTCTAGTTCTTGGTGGAGGTCATCACCCAAGGTGACCAAAGCTGTCTCTGTCCCATAGCCAGGTCTGAAGCCAGATTGAAATGGATCTAGAAAATCCGTTTCATCCAGAAACCACTGGAGCTGAGAGGTCACCACTCACTCCAGAATGGAATATTAGAGATTGCCCAAGAATGGAATATTAGAGATTGGTCGATAGTTATCCAGGATGGTGGGATCCAGGGAGGTCTTGAAGTATATCCTAACACAGCACCATTTAAAAAAATAATAATAATCAAATTTTGATCTGTATAGTCTTGTGGTATTGAGGAGATTTTACCTGATACACCAACATTTGGCATTTTATCTGGAATTCTAATCGGGTTGGGGGGGGGCTTGAAGACATTTTGTTAGTTCTAACCTTTAATAGCTGAAAATGGGAAAACAGTTTCTATCATAATGAGTTTTGTCTCATTTGTTTACCTCAAGATAACAGAATTCCATCTCCCCCTCCCCCCAATTTTAAGTTATTGCTTCATTTGATGAAACCAATGAAGTTGATTTATTGTAAAATGGTGTGAGGCCATTTGGTTAGTGTTTAATGGTAATTTGAAACTACCTAAACCAGTGTGAATGCCACTTTAATAATGGGTCTCAAGCAACACTTAACACTTTAAATTGACAATCCTACATTAGCCTAAAGCAAAGCAAACTTTATGATTCCCAATTACTTTACTTTCAAAAGAAAAAAAAATATATAGAAGATATAAAAATACAGTGCATTTTCAGTGGGTTGTATAGTAAGGTAGTGATTATAGCAGCATTTAACATTTAGATCCACAGTAATAGTTCTAGGCTTAAGGGGATAATGTTTATTACCACTATATAAAAATTTTTGTAACAGTTGCTTGGTTAATTGTGGTGGTTGGTGTGGCCTAGGTGTATAGTGATATTTACTACAGGTTAGAAAATTATTCAAAATGTTTTCTGTGTTATATGAAATTTCATCTTCACAGAGAGTCTTTGTGAGAGGCATTCGAACACTAACATAAATATCTTAGGAAGATATTTAGGGAAATGGTCTTGCTATATTCTGTGCAATTAATAGCTGGTTGGAAAAGCATGACTCCTGCCATGTATCTACCATTTTCTAATTTAAGAATTGTTCCCCCAAAAGTAGGGCCAGATAGGATCATACCATCTGATTGCTACTGGGACAGCTTTTCAGCTTGTTATCAGCTTGTGCAAAATAATACTTATGTAATCCACCATTTTAACCCCACCCAGAAACATTCTTAAAATGAGAAATGAAATTAGTCAAACCACAGTGACATACTGTATATGCATCACTTGCACAATGAACCTTGGATTCTTGGATTTTTTTTTTAATTGCATAGGTCTAAAACATGATTATCCTGGGTTAAAACTGCAGTGTGGTCCAGATGATCACATAGGTCCTTCCTAATGATGTAACAAATCAATTCTATAAGCAGCAGCACTGCAACTAAGAGGAAAATGTTGGTATAATTTCAGAAATGATGGCTTGAGATGGCATTTATAGAAAGCTCAGTTAAGACACATTTACAGACAGGCAAGGAATTTAAGGTCATCTTGGAAGAACTTCATCATGGTCAACTGGAATGTACCAATACCCAAAGGGTTTTTTTTGGGGGGGGCTTAACCCTAACACCTATACTTTAGATGCTGCTTTCCCTATTGCTATGCATGAGGTAGCCTTTGTTCTGTTCTGTCAGGTTTTTCTCCTGTTCTTGTTCTGAGCTTAAACTGTCTAGGCATTTTGCACTATTTTATTGTTTTAAGTCTCTTGCTGTTCAATTGTTCTATGGTGCTTAGATGTTTTATAAGAAGATATTTAAAAGTTTCACAACATTAAATTACTTGCTAATTAGCTAACTTGCTAATTAGTTTACTTGTTGTTCACTACTATGATCTTTGGAATAGCGGTATATAAATAAAACAAATTATTAAATTATTATTATTTCTGCATGGAAGTGAGGTAAAATATTGCATAATACCATGGGGAAAAAGCAGTACCCATATGTGTACCAATCTATGGATTATGTAACCAACATACTCTTATGCAAGAAGTTATTAAAACATACAAACAACCCTTTCTAGATAGAAATGGGAAGTACCATAAATTCTACATAGCGAGGGAAAAGCAGCACCCATGTGTGAACCAACCTCTGGGGGGCCATTCAGACTACCTTTTACCTTGGTTTAGGAACCGGATTAAAAGCAGGAAGTTCATATTGGCCCCAATTCTTCTACACCCAAATTTGAGGTTTGCACACCCATTCAGGGGCAAATGCCTCTTGGTACTGGTCTTTTGAAAGAAGAGTTTTACCTGGTCCCAGCAAATATGAACTTCACCCCGGTCATGATTGGGTCAAGTTCAGGGAGGGATTAGGTCAGAGGGAGGGCAGAGGGCAGAACATGCCTCCTCTCTCGCAGGCAGCTTTCTCTCTCTCTCTCTCTCTTTTTGTAATATTTTATTTTTGACAAGACTATGCAAATAGTTCTCTTGATACATGTTGATAGAATGTGTCTGCTTGTGCTACATTTCCCTTTCATTTGCTTGCTCTGGGCATAGCACCTCACTTTGCAAGAGGCTTTTTTAAAATTATTTTTTGTGTGTAATTTGCAAATGCTACAATATGAATGTTACCAATGTTTCTCTTTCAATTTGCCAAATTGATACAGAATGCTTTTGCTACATATGTGTATGTGAGGCATTCTGGGGTGGCAAAGCAAGAGGATGCAGAGATGGCATTCTGAGGTGAGGATAGATGGCCTTTTGGAGTTGAAAACAGAGGCAGAGCAAGGAGAGCCAAAGAGGAGGGAAGGATAGATTGCATTTTGAGGTGGCAATTGGAGGCAGAGCAACTTAACTTAAGAGGGTTAAATTACCCCAATTGAGGTAAAACATAGCAGATTCGAGGGGGGGGGGGCGGATCTTCCCAGTTCTATCCAGGGCAAATGGGTGAGGGGGAATGGGGCCTGGGTTATGTAGCCAACAAGCTCATTTTTATGTAGCCAAATAAGCTGGTAGATTGTACATAACAGAACCTGATAAAGGCAGAAAGATCAACAGAACTAGTGTAACATACCTTTCTCTGGAAACAGAAAACAGAACATTACCCCAGTTCAGCATTTCTGACAGTGATTTACAGCAGTGAACCCAATGAAAATAGAATGTTTAACATCAATATGTAAATATGGACCATAAAGGAGTAGTACATCATGTAATCAGCTTCAGTGAAGAGCTTTGACAGTAACATTATTTCATGCTTTCCAACCAAGCAACATCTCTAAAATGCAATCTGTGTAGGTGGATTTTAAAAAATACAAGTTTATTTAGAGTCTAGGGTAGTACATGTTTTACAAAATTCCCGTGTACTACAATGGGACATTTTGTCCTTTTGATCCATTTTTGTGTTTCTGAACACAGCTAGAATTAGGTCATTATACAACCATGTCACCTATACATCATCATCATCATCATCATCACCATCACCATCACCATCATTTATTGTATTTATGTTCCACTCTTTAGCAAGACTAGCTTACAAATTGTTAATTAGACAGTTCCTTGCCCTCAGGCACAACACAAAAGAAAAAAGGAATAGCAGTGGGAAAGGGGATTAGGTCCAGTGGATATTGTCTCCCTCTGAGGCCAGTAGTAAATAATGTCCCCACATTTCAGCCACTTGGTGAATACAGTGGACCCTTGTTATATGCTGGGGTTTGGTTCCAAGATCCCCCGTGTATAACAAAATCCGTGTATGCTCAAGTCCCATTACATATAATGACATAGCAAAATGGTGTCCCTTATAAAAAATGGAAAATCAAGGTAAATTTAAACTTTTTTGGAACATTTTCAAATCGTGTATGCTTAAATCCGTGTATAAAAAATCCGTGTATAAGAAGGGCCGACTGTATGTGTTTTCTTCTTCTTTTTTCCATAAACAAAGATAAAAGGCTAGCCTGAAAAAAAACCCAAACAAATCAATTTATTTTATCATAGGGTGTTTCTTCCCTTGTTTCAAACAATATAATGCACTGGAATGGGGAAAGATCTCCCATGATATTTCTTCCCCATAAAACTATGATCTCGGAAAGGAGATATCATGTAGTCTGAATGTCAGTAGACTAGCCATTTTGGCGGGGGGGGATATGCTTCATTGGGGAAATATGGGAATTTTTTTGCAGGGGTGTGTGTTAGGTCTAGCCTGGCTCAGAGGAAGATTCTGATTCTGAGCTGGAGCCTCAGCCTGAACCTGAGCCTAGCCCTGGCTCTGCCCTGATCACTTCAGTAGAGGCTGTGGCTTTAGAAGACAACCAGGAGCCCAAGCCCCAGCAGCAGGGCCTTCTAGTACATGGAGGGGGATAACGTACCTACCTTCAGCCAGAGAAGATCAGAAAGGGCATGCCTCTGGTGCTCAAGGAGGCTTTACAAAAAATGGCAGCTCATTAAAACTACTTGCACTAATGAGGACTGATGAATCTAGGACTCAGCGCTGAAGGAGCGCCACCAAGCCATGGCAACACGGCTATGGCACCCTGTCCAGGGCTTTTTGCGGCTCCTTTTTGTGCCCTGGAAAGGCCAGATTAGGGCCTTGGCATGTGGTTGCCACAGCCCCATTCTGGCTGAAACAGGAGTGGCTCCATGCCACCCCTTCAGAGCTGTCTGAACATCTCCTGAGTCAGACAAAACTCCCAACTCAGATGTCATGTATTGCATTACTGGGGAACAAAGCCTGGGAAGGATGCCAGAGCTTTCGTCAGAAGTTCTCTGAGTTCTCTGGAGAAAGCACCTTGCTTCCTGACTTGGTTCTGATTTCTTGACTTGACCTTTTGGACTACAGACTGACCTGACCACGCTGCTCTTCTGGAACTGCCTGACTTTGCTCTCAGTTTGACCCTTTGGCTTATACTTGGACTGATTCCTGACTTTGCCTTTGCCTGTAAGTCTGCCGTGCAAGACTTATCTTGCTCCACAAATTCTGTGTAGAGTCTTTTTGTGTTTATTTGAACTCATCAGCTGTTGGGTGCTCTCCTGTACAGGTGTTCAGAAATATCTCAAGACACAGCCCACTGGAAGGACTACTTTTCTGTGGTGTTGGGATTTGGGAGCTGCTATGAGGCATGAGGCTATGTTGATGGAAGCTGCACCACTGTTAAGGTCTCTTATGTTAGACAGGCTTTTGCTGTGGAGACAGACAAAATGTGCCCAAAAAATACTGGGCAGCAGCAGTAATTGGGGGTGATATTACTAGAGAATTTCTCAGAGACAAAAACAGTGCCACAATTTATAACACGTGTTAGTACTGCACAGAAGGAAGAGCAGTAAACCTTATTTTGAATATCTTTTACCACTAAAACTTTATGATGAGACAATTCAAAATGAAGCAAGAGATAGTGGCCCTGTTCAAACCAGCCATTAAGGCTGGCCTGGGGGTGGAGTTGGGGCATCCTGTCCAGGTGACATACACCCTGACTCCACCCCCCAGTGCTCCATAATGCCACGCACCATTCCACACAGCATGCAGCATTATGCAACTCCTCTGGCACTGCATCCATACAACACAGCGCCAAGCCATGGCAACGAGGCTGCTTTTTGCAGCTCCTTTTTGTGCTCTGGAAAGGTCAGATCAGGGCCATGGTGTATGGTTGGCATGGCCCAGATCTGTCTGAAACAGGGGCGGCTCCATGCTGCCCCTTCGGGTCAGAATATGAAACTTCCAGCTCAGATGTCACTGGACTCAAGTTGAAAGGACATTAACTGTTGATGTGCTCAGAAATGAAAGGAAAGTTTGAAGCTGCACAGCAAATATATTAGGAACATGGAATGTAAGAAGCATGAACTACAGAAGGCTAGACATCATAAAACAAGAAATGGAACAGATAAACATCACAGTACTTTTAGGTGAGCTGGCTAAAGTGAACCAAAATGGGATGTTTTGAATCAGAGAATTACTCAATGATTTGCTCAGGAAATAAAAATCTAAGATGAAATGGGGGTGGCACTGATAATGCAGAGAGATATTGCAAAAATAGTCAAAGGATACAATTCAAAATCTGACCAAACAATATCAACAAGCCTAGAGGAAAAACCCACCAATATAGCCACAATCCAAGTTATGCTCCAATGACAGAGGGAGAAAAGGAAGAAACTGAGAGATGTAATGCTAGAATCCAGGAAGAAATTGATCACACACATAAACAGGACTTCTTGTTAATAACAGGCAATTAAAATGCAAAAGTAGGAAACAGAGCAGTATCAAAGATTTTAGGAAAAAATTTCCTAGGCTCATGAAACAAGCAGCTGAATAACTGACTGGACTTTTCAAGGTTAACAATTTGTCCATCACAAACACGTTCTTCAAGCAAGCCAAGAGGTGTTAGCAGACATGGCTATCACTTGATGGCCAATACAGAAATCAAATAGACTACTTAATTGGAAGCAGAAGATGGAGAAGCTTAATTTGCTCTGCAAAAGCAAGACCTGGAACAGACTGTGCTGATATTAACAAAAATGAAAGTGAAGCTAAAGAAGAACACTAAACCATCATGCCAAAATAAAACCTGAAGAAAGTCCCCATAGAATTTAAATATCATATCTAAAAAAATAGATTTGTTCTATTAAGCCTAACTCACCATGAGTCAGACGAACTCTGGACTGGAGCTAGTTATATTGTCAGAAAAGAATGCAAAAAGACACTGTCTGCAGCCAGAAAGAAAAGGGAAGCCTCAATGGATAATAGGTGAAATTCTTCAATCAGTTAAGGAAAGACAAGAAGCAAAAATAAATGATGACAGAAATAGTCAGAACTCTGAAGGCAGCTGTTCAATGCCTTGTGCACAGGGACAAGAACTACAATGGCCTCAGACAGACATCCCCAAAAGGCCACTATCTGGGCAATCCAGATATGGGACATATACATGGTGAATGCTCAGAGGCTGTGCCTAGGCCACTCTGAGGCCAATGAATGTGGCCCAAAACTGGCCACAAAAAAGCAGTTTCTTACAGATCCTTTTCATGGCCTTTTCAGGACTGTGGGCACTCTCAGAACCACAGCATCTAGTTGCCATTGTCCTGCGGTGGTTCCAGGATGATCGGGGTGGGAGTGGACTCTGCCACTACTTCTGCCCCATCTGCTACACCACTTTAACAATCAAGGCAGATAAATGGAGGATGACAACAACAAAAAAGGAAGGACAAGACCTCTTCTGCAAGATCTGAGAAACCAAATTTAAATAAAGAGTGAAAATGCTCTGTTACCAGTGGGGAACACATTACATGATAAAGTAGAAATATCAAGATGATGGAAACAATATTGGAAGAAGAATATAAAAGAGGTGAAAGAGTGACATTCAAAGTTCATTCAAAGAAGAAAAATATGAAAATATGCAGAGCACTTGGTAGAAATAAATCATCAGGAATAGATGGCATACTAATAGTGCTGCTTCAGTCTACGTGGACAAAATCTACTCTAGTTTTGATTAAAATCTGTTGATAAATATGGAAAACAAACAATGGTCCATAGATTAGAGATGTTCAATATACATTCCAATCCCAAAGAAAAGGAATACCATGGGACTCTTGCATTCATTTCCCATGCAAGCAAAGTGATGCTTAAAATTCTGCAACAAAGCTTTTTGCCATATGTGGAGCAAGACATGCCAAATTTGTCGAAGCTAGATTCAGGAAAGGAAGAGGTACTATGAATCATACTGAAAACATATGTTGGATAATGGCACGCACTATAGAATTTGAAAAGAAAATGAGGCTATGTTTATAGATTATAGAAAAGCTTTTGACTGTGTGGATCATGAAATACTATGGAACACTCTTCAAGAAATGGTGTGTCATAACATTTGATTGCCCTGATGTATAATCTGTATTCAGGATAACAGGCCACTATCAGGACAGAATATGGAAAAAATGGAATGGTTTTCTATTGGTAAGGGGCTCAGGCAAGTCTACATTTTATCACCCTACCTGTTTAAGTCGTACTCTGAATGCCTCATACATAAAGCAGGATTAGACCTGGAGGAAGGAGGAAGGAAAATTGGAAGAAGGAATGTCAACAATTTAAGATATGCAGATGAACTATATTACTAGCACAAAATAGCAAAGAATTGGAACAATTACTGAAGAAAGTCAAGGAAGAAAGTGCAAAGGCAGGTTTCCAGTTGAATGTTTTTTAAAAAAGCAAAAGTAATTATTTAAATGTAGATGATGGACACATTAAAATAATTCAAGATTGCCCATACCTTGGATCAAACATTGATCAGACCATAGACTGCAGGCAAAAAATCAAAAGATGAATATGATTTGGAAGGGCAGCTATGATGGAACTAGTCAAGATCCTGGAATGTCGAGAGAGCTCATTGAATGCTAAAGTTAGGATTGCCCATGCCATCATGTTTCCAATTTCTAGATAATAGTTGTGAAAGCTGGATAATGTTGAAAATTAACTAATTTGAAATATGGTGCTGGAGAACAGTTTTCCAGATTCTATGGACTGCCAAAAATATAAATAAATGAGTATTAGAATGAATCAAGCATAAACTCTTCCTAGATGCCAAGATTACTAAATTGAGACTGTCATACTTTGGACATATGAGAAGATATGACTCATTAGAAGACAATAATGCTTGGTAAGGTAGAAGGCAGCAGGACAAGAGGGAGAGTGAAGTCCAGATGAGTAGACCCAAAGGAAGACATCCCCTGAATTTGCAAGACCTGAGCAGGGCTGTTGGTGAGAGGGTGACTTGGAGGTCTGTCATACATGGGATCACCGTAAGTTGAAGTTGACTTGACATCAGTTAACAACAACAAAGTAAGTTACTTTGTGCAATATTTTGTTAAATAGTATTTTGTTTTTTATTCCACTTTATCTGGCTTCAGTTGTTCCAGTGTGATATACCTGATTTTTCAACCAAACTCGCATTTGGACATGGGATATTTTTATATCTTACAATAGACTAGAATTCTCATCATAGTCAGATAATGCTCTAAAATCCACAACTTGCAAATTTATTTATTTTAGTACATGACTTTAAGGAAGACAAATTCTGTCTATTCAGACAGTTCCCTGCCCTCAAGATTATGATCTAAAAAGACATGACACAAAAGGAGAAGGGAATGGTGGTGGGGAAGGGGATCAAGTCCAGTGGTTCTTCTCTCCCTCTGAAGCCTGGACCATGGCAGATGGACAAGAGGGAGGGCCCTTCTTCTTGCTCTGGATAGCCCTGATGGAGTTGGGCCTGTCTTTTCACTCCCTCCCAGGCCAGTTGATGACAGATGGCAAGGAGGAAGGGCTCTTCTTATTCAAACTAGTTTCTCTTTCTTTAATCTGCTCCAATCCTACTATTTTTGTTAAGACAGGTCTTCTTGCCAAGGTGATCCTAATCAGAAGGGGATCATATAGAAGCCTCTGTGTCAGTTATATTTGGGTATGAGAGAACATAGTAAACCAATTCAGAAGAAAGGAAGAAAAGTTTGTCTACAAAAATGAAGAAGAAAAGTTTATCATTTTAGTTTAGCTCACCTCTACTTTAACACAACCCTCACTTCTTACTTTGCTATTGAGAAATCATTTAATCCTCCCATGATAATGCCCTTTCATTACAAAATTGTTATTATGGTAAAATGTGTATTTAAAGATTAACTATCTCCCATTGGATGTAAGCTTATTGCACACAAATTACTTCTAACATACCCACAGTTTCTGGCACACTCTAAGTGCATTCAACAGGTCTTTTCTCTGAGGGAAATAGATAAGTGTGTTTTACACTGAGTGAGAATACTTTAAACTGTAGGTCATATGGTAAGTTACATGAAATACATGCATACTTTCAAAAATAATCTCTTCCCATTTCACTCATAATATAGAAGGTAACATTCTTTTTTTAAAAAAATAGTTATCGATCAATTTTACATATTCCTGTCCTGCACCAGTGACAGCCAATGTGGTGAAGTGTGTCCAAGCTAATGACCAAGGAAGTAGTAATAAAGTTATGTACTGTCAGAAAAAACATGGAGAATCAAAGTTTGTGAAATCTGAAATCTTCATTTGACCTTGAATAGCATTAACGGAAGTTGTGTCACTATGGTTGGTGTCACCGAGTGCAGAAACTCATGGTGTTCCACTGATCATCTCCCATACTATGCCACAGAGAATCCTTAGTAATGTTTTCTGTACTAATGTGACTTGTAATTCATTAGTCCTGTATGTCAGTGAATGTGATGGCAATAGTTGTTACATAAACAACTTGTCAAATACAAATGACAACATTAAATTACAATACCATATGCATGACCTAAATGTATTTATATTTACATAGTTTTATATGGCTGAAGTGAAAATTTGGTAAGATGTGATGTTTTTAAAGAATATTTATACCTTGCCCCACTCATGCCTTCTCTTCCACTAAGCTCCAGGGTTTTAAAGGAACATGGTGAATGCCACAACCCATTTCTTCCAAAAGACAGACATTTGGGAAGCAGTGACGTCACCCCCACCATAGGGTGTCACCTAGTGTGACCCACACTCCCCAGTAATTCCCCTGCTAAATGAATATATGTTAGGGTGTGAATCTTCACTTATTTCATCCTTGCATCAGATTATTATTATTATTATTATTATTATTATTATTATTATTATTATTATTATTATTGAGCTTTATTTATATAGAGCTGTAAATTTACACAAGAATAATATCACAAGTTTCTGCCTGCTAGGTAAGATTATGATTTTTCCATCTTTCAACACTTTCTTTTGCACATCAAAACATTTTTCAAAGAAAAATATGACTGGAATCCTGTATCAGTACATCTAACTAAAGGGGAAAGCACATAGCCAACAAAGAGCAACCTATGGTGGCTCTGGCCACAATTGTACATGGCATCTGCCTGGTCCACTCCTAAGCCCAAGAGGCAGATTTAAGCAGCTCCATTTTGTGGCAGCTTCATGCTACCTTTGGGGGCCTTGGAGCAGCTTCTGACCACTTTGGGGGCATGTGTCATTTGAACAACATACCTCCACAGAGGCTGGAAACTACTTTATTTGACCCGTGTGTTCCAGGCCCATGTAAGCTGCCATGGCCCACTCATCCCCAAACCTAATGAAAACAGCATTCACCAATGCTCCAGTCATTGACAGGATTGATCTCCTTCACCCCATGCAGCTGATGACCAGTAAAATAGATTGAATGGGGAATTATGCTTGTGGCATACAAAATAGTTACAAATGAGTAAATCAAGATATCTTTTTCATATTCACGATTGCTTCTTAGGACTTTATCACACAGGGGAAAATAGGGGGAAAGTGAGGGTTAAACTTTAAACTAACATCTTGTGAAAGTTGAATGATCGTATTGAAGATTTTCACAATTAATGAGATGTTTTCCTGGCAATAACTAGGAAAATCCACATCAAGTATCCCCCCCCAAACAGAAACAAATCATTCTTGGAACTTCTCTATTAATAATTTATTGCTGATTATTACCAGGTTATTGCCAAGGTAAGTCCTCTTTAATCACAATGTCATGTGAAAATCTTCATAATCACACGATTTTCATGAGTTAATGTCCATTTAAGCCCCATTTCCCCCCGATTTTCCCCTTGTGATATAGTCCTTAGCCTAACTTTGGACACTATTACCACAATTGGAACTTCCCTCCCCCAAACCTACTTTACTGGGCATCAGTTGCATGGAGAGATAGAGGGCCATGCTGCTAATGGTAGGAACAAAAGTGAATGGCATTTCTGTCAAGTTTTTTGGGTGGGGCAGTCAGGCCAGGGGAACTTATTCTAGCCAATGTTGACACAAAAATGTTTACACAATTAAAGCAACCTTTTTGTTCAGAATCCAGTACATTTATTCAGAATACAGGAAATTTGGCATAGTGTACTGTATGTGTGTGTGTTTTCAGGGGAAAAGTCCCAGATCATGAAAAATCTTTTGACAGTTGACCAATTTCTCAACGGACTGTTTCAAAGTGTTGAAAAATCCTTTTTCTTCAAGGATGAGAAAATTTACAAGTATTGTTTCTACTCCTAACTAGTACATGGAAGAGAAAATAGCACTCTTTCTATTTCGGTAGTACTATATATAGTTCTATACCATATATAGTATATATGGCAGCTCTTTAGCCCATGACAGGAATTTAGAAGACTTTAACAAATTGCTGTAGAATGCCTCAGCTTAAGAAATACCCCAAAGACTCAAAATTCTCTGGAGATTTCTGTGTTCTTTGAGGCATTACACAGTAACTAATTGATCTTTGGAAATTTTAGATGTTGCCAGTTTTTCTAGTTCTTCTTCTTTCATGTAGTTTTCTTTCTTTTCTTTTTTCAAAGCCTAGTTTTCACTGAGGTGGTAAGCCTATGTCTGAGCTGTACTATTTTAGATGAAAAGAAGAACTCACCTGACTGACATAAGTCCACTAAATTGCCTATTAATGGTCCCTTTCATGTAGTCTTTCATTCCTCTTCTAAAAAGCCTCATGTGGCAATCTTTTGGAGACATGTATATAATGTCAACATTGTTTGGAAAAGATTTAGGGCAACACCTTGTTTCAAAACATAGCTTTGGAAATTACTTTGACCCCTTTGCTTTCTGATTTTGTTTGCACCATGTTGGATCTATCCAAACCAGCTTGGCTTCTAGTCCAAAGCTGAGGCCCAGTTCAAATATCTGAGGCTTCATGTGCTTCAAGTCACTTAAGTGAAGCTTTGTTTTTCATTTGAGAGAACCCCAGTTTTTCTAATGTAGCCTGTTTTGGTTCCGAATTTGAGATTCATTTGGAGAACATTCACAATCTTAGTAAATAATTGGCCTGGGGATGGAGTCGGGGCATGGCATCCATAGGATGCACACCTGACTACGCCCCATGACACAGTGTCAAAGGAGTGCCTTAAATCTGGAAAGGCCAGGATGGGGCCACAGCATGTGGTTCCCATGGCCCCAATCTGGGGAATATGTGGTCTGCACAGCCCCTCAGTACCTAGGTTAGCACACATGTGGGCTCCTGATTCATTGGAATATTATGCACTGTAGGCAGATATTCAAACAAACATTAAGCTTAGAATGTTAGCCAAAAGAAGATTCTCTGAAGAAGCTTGATATAACTAATCATATACACAGCTCCTGGTCTGTTTAATTGCACCATTTTCTCTTTTTAAGCCATGCAATATAACAACACACTTTAATGTGAAAATTTAGCACATTGCCATTTCCATTTTAAAAAAAACCCTTTACATTAAAATGAAGTATATTTCAATACAAAATTCACAGTGCAATTCTTTTATGAAAAAATGATTCCTCCTGGATTACAAGATCCCTTTTCATTCTTGGAAACTTTTATAATGATTCTTTTTTTGGGGGGGCGTTACAGACCGCCCCTTTGGGGTGGCCTGTACGCGCCTTTCCCTGGTGTATCGGGGCCTCAGTGGACAGAATGGCAGCCGCTGAGGCCCTGATCTGCCGCTTTCCGGGCCGTGGGGAAGCGGCAAAAGGCCGCTTCCCCGCAGTCTGGAAAGGGCTGTCCTTGGGGCTTCAAGCCCCAAGGACACCCCACGGTGGCAGGGAGGAGGAGAAAGGGGCTGCTTGTGCCCTTTCTCCCTTGCGTAGCTGGGCGCAGCCATCTGACGCAAACCAGGAACCGTTTCAGAGCTCCTTCCTGTTCCACGGATAGGGTGCGTTAAGAGCCCTCGTGCAGAGCAATGGCATCACGTCCGCGCCACCTCGTTTGGAGGCCGCCACAATTTTGTGTGCATGGAGCGCGTACTAGGGTTAGGGTGTGTGGAAGCACTGCCCCTTCCTAACCCTAGTACGCGCTCTGCACATACTTTAATGGCGGTCTGTAACCCGCCTTGGATTAGTAACATTCTGCTTTTTCAAGAAGTCCTTCCTGTCAGCTAATATTAATACTTCAGAGTAGAATAGGTAGACAATTTTGTCACAAATCATGTGTTCACTGAGTGACTCAGAATTATATGCCCAGTTCTCTAAATCGTAAGCAAAGGTGGGCAGCTATTGGAGGGAGTTACATCAAAGCCCCAGGAGATTTTGGGAGGCCACATCCCTTGAATTTTGGGGGTTGGGTTTTTTAATTGTGATTTTTAATTGTTTGATGTTTTAATTATACTGTTGGAATCCGCTTTGATTCCTTTGTGAAAAAGCGAATACAAATAATAATAATATTAATAATTATTATTATTATTGAAGCACCCCTCCCAAATAAAGAAACTAAATATTTTGCCCTAAAATGCCCTTTAGAGGACATGAGGCATTGTTTATCATATTTTATTCCGCTACCCAGACATTTTAAACCCAGAAGAAGCCATTTTTGCAACAGGAAGTTATTTTCTGCTTTTAAAAACCATTTCCTTGGTTTAATCTTGGTCTGTGGGGGACAAAATGTACACAAATGCCTTCCACAGGACATTTAGGGGAATTTAGAGGGGGGGGACTGCATTTTTTCTATTTTGTTTGATTCCTGATACCACCTGAAACAAGCCAAGCGTCTGCCCCTTGATCTTAATCAAGCTATTATTTACTTTTTTTAAAAGTACAGATCATACATTTTAATGCATTACAGGATTGAATGCTATTAACTAAAATAAATTACTGGACATGGACACATTGATTCTTTAATATGCAACCTTTCCTCAAAACTAAGACTCAAGGCAATTTACAACTAATTAAAAATGTATAGACTAAAAACTATACCAAGACATCAGTAAAAAGGAATTACATATATAAAAGTATTTTTAAAATAAACAAAACACAAAACAACAACTAATCTAATACCCTAAAGGCATCACATCATGTCTAATCTTGGAAGTTAAGCATTGAATGAAACATCACCACTGAATACCAGGTGTTATAGGCTATATTTCAGAAGAAGGAGCTGGGTAAACCACCTCTGAGTATTTCTTGCCCAAGAAAAATTCATAAAATTAATGAGGCCAGCATACATTGACTTGAACCTGAAAGCATATGCACACACATATAATGTTAAAACTATTCAAATTCATTAAAACCCATATTAAAATCAGCAAAATAGGACCACACATGATTAAAATCCCCTCATGATGGATTTCTAAAAAGTGTCATGGAATAAGAATGTTTTTACTTGCCAGTGAAAGGGCAGCAAGTGGGAGCCATTCTGGCCACCCTAGGAAAAGAATTCCAAAGTCTATGTGTGGTTACCAAGAAGGCTTAGCATTATCAGTTTTACCAGGCTTCAGAATTTATAGTTGTCTTTATTGGGTAGCTTCTCCTAACCAGCCCTAATCTCTTTTCACATCAAACAGTTAAATATAAATTTTCTTTAACATTTAAAGTATACCTTTTTTCTCCTCTTTGAACAGAAAGTGAGATATAATTATTTTCAGAATTTATTTTGATGAGCCTAAAGAAGAAGCAAAACATCAGTTTCCCCATCACATTGCTAAAACAGAATATCAAGGTATAAATCAGTGTGTTCTAGTAACAGAGACCATTATATCAACCCCAGGATCATTTTCTGATCCTTGACCCCGCTGAATCCTCAGACAGTCCAAAAAGTGAGGATGGGTGGATTGAATCTCCTGAAGCCTTTAAGAAGATCATGTCTTGTCAAAGCCAAGGCGGTCCTTTCTGAGGATTCATAAGCAATACACAACACATGTGGTAGTTGGAAAGCCCTGAGATTTATTACACAGTCAGTAACATACAGAAGAATATGCTTAAATCATACTAAGCAGACACCTCTGTTCAACTGCTGGGAACCTCAAAGAGATAGCAGTGGAAGAGAATCCCTCTGTAGCCACCAAAAAACACTGCACCTCAAACCTGAAGGTCCATGCTGAAGCTTTGACAATTGTGTCCACACATCATAGGTGTTTTGATAGATTTTACTTGATAGTCTCATAATGACTTGGCAGTTGCCTACACCTGTGATTAGGGTGACACCATTCTAAGGCCATCAATTAGGTAGTTAGCTCCACAGGCACAAGCCATGAGCCTAGCACCACTCCAAGATAATTAATCAAGTTATTATCTCTGTACCAGTGTTTAAGATTCCTCCATAAGCAGTTTCAGCTACATGTTATCTATTAGAGATATTTAAGCTAGCAAATATACAAGATACATGATTTCACAAAATCAAAGCAAGCTCCACCTCAGAGAAGTGAAGAAGACCCCATTGGCAACAGTGCCAAGGCACCACACCTTCTAATACAATGCATCTACTAGTGGTTACCCATACACTCCCACATCATTAAAATTTTTGAAAAGCTTGATTTCCACACACACACACACACACTAATTAATTTGTTCATTTTTTGGTAGTATTTGCAGCCCCCAGACAATTGCAGCAACACATTGTTGGTTCTCTGCATTTGCATTTGAACACCCATATTCTACAATCAGATAGTACTTAAGACTTCAGGTCTTTTAGAAGGGCATCAGAAGAAGAAAAAAGCAGGAGAGACATTTCTAGAATGATAGGGATATCATATTCTCAGCTAAATTGTCATCCTTACAATGGAAACATTTCATGAACTCAGTCAGAACTAATTAGGGATAATTCTTTTTTTAAAGACAATAAAACATGGGACAACAAATAAGATTGCACTTAGAAATGATATTAAGATAATTATCTACACTGACTTCCCACCTCAGCTGAGTCACACTCTGCATTCTGGTTCCCAGATACACTGTGTTTTGTTTAGATGAAAATAATTTGAGAGCTCTCTACTGCAGACCTCTTCCCCTTCCACTTATCACAGCTCTGTTCATTGTACAACATGTTCTTGCTTTTTTAAAAAAAATAATAATGAAAAACTAATTTATATCAGTTTCTTTCTGCTAGTGCCCTTTGTTTATGCTTCTTATGTTACTTTTGCTCTGATTTATATGTACAGTATGATGCAGAAGCAGAGCTTACATATCAATTAATTATATTTAAGCATATTGACAAATGTCCTTTAGACAGGTCCCATTAACTTGCAGTATAGTAATATTGTTTTTGTGCACCTTCAGGTCGCTTCCAACTTATGGCAAACCTAAGGTGAAGCCATCATAGGGTTTACTTGTCAGGATTTGTTCAGAGAGGGTTTGCCTTTCTCTTTCTCTGTGGCTGAGAATGTGTGACATCCCCAAAGTCACCCAGTGAGTTTCCATGGCAGAGTAGGAATTCAAACCCTGATCTCCAGATTCATAGTACAGCACTCAAACCAATGCACCATGCTGACTCTCAACTTGCAATATATGAAGGGTTAAAATGCATAGAGGATATGCATATGCAAAACAAGCCCTGACTCTGACCTGAATATTCCCATGTACCTGTTCAAAATTATCTTTGGAGAAGAGTTGAATGGCGTTTGTACTGTTAGTATAATATGTCTTTAAACAACAGAAAAATATTTTGATTGATGGGTAACAGTTGGCTGTTGACAGTTGGAATATTTGGTTGGTTGAGAGTTATAGCTGAAACAGCTGTGTATGGATAATTGCTATGTGTGTGTATTACGTTTGGAGCTGTAAAGCAGACTGAAGTTGATTATAAGTCAGAGGGGTGTGTGTACGTACACACACACACACACACACACACACATGCATGCTGTATTATATTGTATATACAGTATATTATAATGGAAGATAAAAGCCTCCAGGAACTTTGGATGAAATCAACTGTGATGGTTTTCTTTTAAATGTGAAAAGTGGTCAGTACGCTGCCAATACCAATAGCTGGGGTGGATGGGGTTGCTTCTATACTCAGCTCTGTAAATGGTTTTTGACTGTAGCTGGATGATTTTTACCCATACTGTGCCGGGAGTTGGACTTGTTCTAAATATAATTACAGACTGACATGTACATGTGTTTGACTGAACATAAATACAAAGTACTCTGTAATCAGGAATCTTGTAAATCTGTATTTAACACAATAATTCTTATTGCACTCATAGGGCCTCCCTATTTCCTACACCATTTGGAGCAATCCAGCAGGTACTGGAAAAGCTCATCTATTTTCTTGTAACTTTAAGATTTCCCTGACCACAAGTGAAACATAAGTGGCATATATAAAATCAATTTCCTCAGTTTTCAGAGGTGCTTATTTCCCATTATTAGAGACTTTGGAGATAACCCAGATACTATCTTTCCATTCCAATTATTTCCCAATCTCCATAGAAAATTTGGGCAGCACAGGATGCTACAGATAGAGTAAATCCTTGCACCAATGATAGAAACCTTTCCCCAGCAAAAGAACACTTGCCAGATTCCACTCTTTGGCCAGGAACAGACCGCCGTGTTGTGGCAGCCTGGGGCCAAAATTAGGGTTCAAGAGAACGGAGCAACCGCACATCCCCAAACCCTAGTGTGTGGGGCCTCCAGTCCACACGGGGGCCATCATGAT
Source organism: Sceloporus undulatus (assembly GCF_019175285.1). Lineage (NCBI taxonomy): Eukaryota > Metazoa > Chordata > Lepidosauria > Squamata > Phrynosomatidae > Sceloporus > Sceloporus undulatus. Next base: position 155,476,514 of record NC_056526.1, read on the forward strand.
GACGCAAGCACAGTGCAGCATCCGCACATCATGGCACCGCACTTGAGTCATCGATGCACAACAGTGCACCAATGGCATGCTCATGGCGGCGGCTGGACGCACCAAGAAGAAACTGCTTTTAGCAGGTTCTTTTTCATGCAGGAGGATCCCACATGGTTTGGTTGCTGCAGGCTCCCTCAGGAGTAAACACAGGCGGCTCCAGCCCACCCTTGCGGGGCGGTCTGTCAAGCCCCTATGTTATGTATTTTCCCTCTATAGAAGGGTTCCTTCAAGGCATAAAAATCATCTCCACTCTGGAATCACTTCTCATTGCTCACATCAGGGTGATTGAGAAACAGTGCAGATCTATTTGGCATCAAAATAGTCTTTTTTTTTTTTTTAATGACAGCCGAACAGTAAATAATCATCATCACTATCTCTGGCTCCATTGCCTATAGGTCTTCTTCATCTGATTTCAGTATACAGTCAGCCCTTCTTATACACGGATTTGTTATACATGGATTCAAGCATACACGGTTTGAAAATGTTCCAAAAAAGTATAAATTTCAATGATCAAACCTTTATTTTCCATTTTTTATAAGGGACACCATTTTGCTCTGCCATTATATTTAATGGGACTTGAGCATACACGGATTTTGTTATATACGGGGGATCTTGGAACCAAACCCCAGCGTATAACAAGGGTCCACTGTATGTGTTTATGTCTCAGCAGGAGATACAATCTTAAGATAAATATTTGTATTAGCTAAATTGAAAATGTAGACAATTGGCACTTGGAATCAATCACAAGATTGTCTGCTTATGGACATTATTCCTAACCCTGGAGTTTTGGAGGTGTGGAATCCTTTTTCCTCCTCTCTCCTGTTTCCCACGCTGCACATTTTGTGTATTTTGCATTTATTTTGTCTATTTTTCTATGCCAATACAATACATCAATACATGATGATATTGTTTATTTGTTGATCCCTTGTTATTCTCCATCTTGATCTATAGGGAGAGGCCAGTACATATTGTTGTTGTTGTTGTTGTTATTGTTGTTGTTGTTTCTTACTAATCTCTCCCTATGGGTTGCAATGGGGAACAACACAAACCAACAAATACACAACACCAGTTAAAATCTAGGATCATAATTCAGCCATATGCGACAGCATACAAAAACAGACAAAATAAATTATTATTACTTACTGATATGCACATAGTTACTGTATTGCTTAGGGTGAGGTACAGTAATGTTGGGAAAATATGGGTGAGTTAGGGATAATCCTAGGTGCCCTTTTGCTGGGTTATATACTTAATAAAAACTATAAATTAACACACACATACACACCACTGAATTCTGCCAGTACACCTTTGGTTGTCAGGAAAAAGCCACATGGGATATATAGTCACAAGAAATATAATATGTATATGAATGTATTTGAAAGTAACATGACACAGCAAAAGTTATTGAATTGTCACACAGGTATTGTAAGTAATGTAATTAGAAGGTCCTGAAAGCCAAGGACATATGAGGCAATGACAAAGTGAAAAGGTGCAAATTGATATCACCTGAAAGTCATTGAGTGGACAGTAATGTATGATGCAATGTGAGGTCTAGATTGAGCCAAGTATGGTATGTCAATCATATTGTATGTACACGCCCAGGAGGTGGCAACTGTATAATGAATAGAGAGACAAATGTCTATATAAGCAATAATGTATGGCAATACTTTTTGTGGGTATTGAGGAGTATAGTAGTGTGAGTTTTGTGAGTAGTGAATTGTTTTGTGCATAGTGTATATATTAGAATAAAAGTAGATCTTTTTAAGAAGACTACTGTGTTGACTGGTGCCTTGACAGCTGAACAAGAACCAGCAGACTCCAGAGAAGATTGGAAGACATCTTCAGCCAATTCTCAGAGCTACTGGTCAAACTGGTTGTTCTTCCGCTGACCAGGGGGGTGAGAGTGAAAGCCAGGAGAAGAGCTGCAACTCCCATCATCCCTAACATTGGTTACATACAAAAATGGGACAGACTAGATCTTGGCTGCAAATTTCATTCCTTTCTTTTACTACTTTTGTTCTCAAATACATTTCTGTTTCTTTTTAAAATTATTTTCATTGAATAAAAGATACATAAAATTTGAGCTCTTGGGGGCCTGTACAGATGGGTGCTTTGCGCTGGCCTGGGCCCGAACTAAGGATGCGTGGGGGCTGAGCATTTACACACTCAGCAACCCTACTGCACACCCTGGGTGCCATCATGGTGCATGCCTGTCCACACAGGTCCCGCCATGACGATGTCTGTGTGGCACAGTGCCCAAACAGTGCAGCACCACACAGGCATCATCATGGTGCACGAGTGATTCAATGGCGTCCCATGCTGGCAGGTTCTTTTTAGATCTACTGGAGGCCATGGCATTTGGTTGCCATGGTCTCCATCCAGGGCAGAAAGGGTCGGCATCTTGACGCCCCTTTCTCCCAATCTGTCCAGCCTCTCAGTTAACAAAATACTATAGCAATAAATTTATCATTGTTATTTTTGCATATAGCTTTCAATTAGTGCATCGATTTTTCCATCTATGCCAGAGCATAGGTCTTGTTTAACCAGTGTCTTACAGTTAATCCTTCAGCACTTCTCCAACATTTGGAAATTTCCAATACAGCTCCTGTAATTGAACTAAAATAAATTCCTAACAATGGAGAAAGGCATTGGGACCTTTATGTATCGAAAACATTAAGAAAGTTCCATATTCCTGGACTGTTTGAACTGATATTTAAGATGGAAAGACCAGTAAAATTTTCCAAAATGTCGATACCATAGGTTAGTGGTGGCGAACCTTTTCAGGGCCTGATTAAGGAAGACTGTTCTAACCTATATTCTGCTTAACTCTTCAGTAGCATCAACTGATGGAGAGTTACTAGCTCTCATACTACTGATTCATCACAAATGCCAGCCATCCTAGGAATGTAGACCTTTGATTATTTTGATCTCACATGCAAGAACAAATTTCTAAAGTTTTCTCCACACATAGATTAAAAGAGGTGGTTGTTTGTTTTTGAAAATGTTACTGTTATTAATGTTGTTGTTATTGGCTCTTCAGGTCTGTTTCTGAAATTTTTAGTTTTGCATAAAGCCACTAAAAAAAAAAACTAACAAAAATACTTTTTGCATGCACACACAAACACACACATAGAGGGAGTATTTATACCCTACCTTCAGCTATAAAAGCTCCCAGAATAGCTTACAAATTTTTGATTTGACAATTCCCTGACTTCAGAATTACAATCTAAATAAAACATGAAACATAATTTAAAAGTAACGGCAGGGAGCGAAGGGGAATAGGTTCAGCAGATACTGTCTATTCTTTCATCCACTGTCAGGGGTGAGATATGATAGAGCTGTTCCTGACTCTTCGTCTCTCCCTCCCAGACCATAGCAGTCGTGTTTTGTATAAATGAAATTTTCACACAAATTTCTTATGACAATTCAATGGGATAACTCAATAATGTAGACATTCTCTCTTAAGGATAAAAACATGGTGGTCTTCAAAATCTTAAACCATAGAAAATAATGGAAACAACTGAGTGAGAGAATGGGTGTGACCTAATATGAGTCTTAGCCATTTTCTGTACCATTGTTTGTTTTTAGAGAAACACAGTTATCATCCCCGTCATCCTCAAACATTCAACAGAAGAACTGAAGGTTACTAAAGATTAGTAAATCTTGCCATCTGTATTGAGGAGGAGGGTATTAACTCTTTATGAGATATGATATTAAATGATCTGAATTGCATTTCCAGGACTAATGTGGATTAGAACATAATTAGCTTTTATATTGTGCACTTTTCTGAGTTCTGTAATGTCATTCTTGACTAGAAAAATATACTATAAAAGTCAAGCTAAAACTACAAATGTTGGGATAAAATGTGTCTAGAACTGTGGTTTTAGAATCTGAGGCAGGATACAGACCACTCAAAAAGTGCGGTCTGCCCACGCCTTGTTTTGCTGTGCGAGGGAGCCGCAGCGGACAAACCAAGCAGCTCCCTCGTACAGCAAAAAGAACCCAGAAAAAGTGGGTTCTTCCTGTGACGCCATAAGGACATCGCCGTGTGTCAATGGCGCACTCATGACGTCCGAATGGGGGCATGATGTGCGGATGCTAAGCATCCATTGTGTCAAAATGGCAGTGCTCGTGTGTATAGGGTGCTGCCATTTTGACGCCCTTGTCACGTGCTAGGGGTGAGGCCAGTATGGGCGGTGCACCCTCAGCCAACCCCTAGCACATGACGGGGTGCCACAAAGGCCCGTCTAGATCAGGCCTGAATAAAGTAGAATAATGCAGACATGGGGCAGAGCATGCTTATGAATAAACACAAACATATTCTCTCTAACTTTATTCACATTAAAAGCCATTCAGTCTGGGAAGATAAAAGAACATTTGACTATATACAAAGTGTCTCACCACTGAGTTGTAGCACCCACCAGCTTCCATATATATGTCTGAGTAGGATAGAAGGTATCTCTCTTTTTGATAATAAAAACTGGTTTAGTGTGATGCTGAATAGTTTGATGACATCCTGCTAAACAAACCCAGAAGTGGAAATTGCCTTGCACTAAAATTATTATCTGCTATTTTTGTTCCACCACTCAGCTGTTACAATGAAGCATTTAGTTATAGTGTAATATTGGAAGGCTGATTTGCTTCCAACCAGGGCATTTCACTTCTCAACTGTTTTGTGGGCTACCAGCCCCTGCCTGTGTAATCCCACTTTCATGCCATTTTTAGGAAGGAGAGGATAAAATCATCCAAAGGCTGGAGGCAAAATAAACCAAACCACCCTGTAGAGAAAAGATAAATTTTCAGAACTTGAAGATCAGAAGATATTTTATTTTAGAAGAGGACAATTTATCTTTTAAGTGGATTTGAAATCCCTTATCATTCTTATAGAAATTGCCAAAGATAACAAGTCTTTTCAAAATTGTTAACTCATTCAACAAAGTTATCTAGAAACTGAAATGATGCCTATGCAAAAGTATGCTTCAAAATTAGTTTGTAGGCTGTGAAGGTGCATGCTATTTGTTTGTACATACTTTACTGACTAAATTGCTATAATGGATGGAAAAATTACATGCTTTGTTACTGAACAAACATGATGTGCTACAAATCATCCTTACTTAAGGGCTCTTTTTAAAGGATATAAACATGTGATTTGTCAATTTAGAAAACAGCCAAATCTAATTTAGATTGATTCAGAAATGACCAAACTTGACTCATGTCTGAATTTTAATTTACATGCAGAAATCTGAACCTTTGATCCTCCTCATTGTCTAAACCAGAAATAATTTTAAAAACCCACTTAGAACTGAATGAAATTAGCAACCATAACAGCCAATGAAGAGAGGCTTATACTTTCCAAATTTCAGATTCATATATAAAGGAAATTTTGAATTATGCACCTTTACATGTTGATTTTATTTCTTTATTTTTTAAAATTTTGTATGAAACTATGTCACAAAGGTGTCCATAGGCAAGAAACACGCAAAATTTCAGAAGAATGGGTAAAGGGATTACACTGCTGCAATGGGGATCAGGAAAGGAACATCTAAAAATTTCTTTGTTGTCTGTTTTGGGTCTATGCACCAAAGTCACAGATAATGCCATAGAACAAGAGCAGATATTGATGCTCTGACAGAGAAACAGCAGAGAAAAGAGAATTTGAACATCAAACTGTATTAAAGGAAATACCTAGTGCTATACTTACCTAGACCCAACAGACTGCATTAAAGAAGTTTTAATATTAATATATTTATTACACCCCAATCTGGGCAAGCCATTAGTTCTATTGCTAGCCATAATATTTTTGTGACCTGCCCACCCACAAATGCATGAGTGGGCAGCAGCACAACCAACTCAGTGCACACCCAGTGGAGTGAAATCAGAGTACCAAGACATCAGATCACCAACACTACCATAGATTTAAAAAATAAACATTGACATACTGCCCAGTCCAACAGGGGGCCATGAGGGGATGGGGGTATGTGACAAAACAGATAGTACTTTTGCATTTTTTGTGTGTTTGTTCTATATTTCACAAGGAAAAGGACACTAGCTCTAGGTTGGTCTTTCATTTTCCTAACATCTACACTAATTTTCACAAATTACAAGAAGTTCAACAAAAATGCTCACCATCAATTTCACAAGAAATCTCGTGTGGCTCATAGGAGAGAAATGGCTATTGTGGTATTTTATGGTCCTGTCCTGGTATTGTTCACCCTTTTTATAAACAATATAGATGATGGACTAGAAGGCATGCCTAACACATTTCCAAATGACACCCGATTGTGGGTGGTTGGGTGAGGGAGAAGCTAGGACTGCATAGGACAGGTTCAGAATTCAAAATCACATTGGCAGATTGGAGAGCTGGACCAGAAATTAACAAAAGGAATTTGAGTCAACAATGTGATGAAGTGACCAAAAAAAGCCAATGCAATTCTAGGTTTCAGCAATAGGATTATAGCATCCAGGTCAAGGGAAGTTTATGGCACTCTGTTCTGTCTTGGTCAGACCTTATTTTGAATACTTTGCCCATCACAGTTTAAGATGACTATTGACAATCTGGAGCATGTACAAAGAAGGGTGACAAAGATAATAAAAGAGCCATAAACCATAAAGTACGTTTAGCTTGAAGAAGAGAATATTGAGTGGTAACATGATAGCCATCTTGAAATATCTGAAGGGGTATCAAGTAGATGATGGGGTGAACTTGTTTTCTGCTGCTCCAGAGACTAGAATAAGAATGAACAGACAAAAAAAAATGCAAGAAAAGAACATCTTTAAGAAATGTTTGACAGTGGAATAGACTGCTTTGCAAAGTGGTGGACTCTACTTTGATCAGGTATCTTTCAGGAGTGTTTCATTTGTATATTCCTGAATGGCAGGAAGTTTGCAATTTTTTTTCACTGTTTTGCTCAAAATGACAGGAGGCATCCAGCCATGCAGTTGGGGAGGGATGTGGGATAGCGAGATTACTGGCTTTGATTTATCCAGGAGGCATCCATCCATGAGATCTGGGAGTGTTGCTCTACCTCATCCTTGCTGAGTGCCCCCTTCAACAGAAGTGGTGCTTTGCCAGATGGGCAAAGGGAGCTGTTCAGTTGGTAAGAATAGTGTCCAGTAGCTCTGAAGGAATTTCACTGTTTCCCTGCACTGATCAGTGCAGTATAGTGGTGATGGTGTGGGTCTTTATGTGTGGACAACTAGATCAGACCAATCAGACCCAATCTAGCTGTCAACATGACCAAAAGAACCGGAGGCACTCTGGGGCTTTCTAGAAATTCCAGGGTTTTCACCACCAGTCCTCCCTGGAAGTAGCCATATCCCATGAAGACTGCCAGTACTGTCTTTGAGGTGAGTGTGGCATTTCTCACTGGTGTATACAAGCCCAATGTTCTAGCAAATAAGTCACATATTATCAACATAAAAGACAATTGATAGCTAAGAGGCTCTTTTATACTTTGAAGAATGAAATTCTTCATACTGATGTACTCTGTAGTCCTCTTCTTGTAACCTTTGAATGATGGCCAATGTCTTAATTAGTACTGGGAAGGAAAAGAATCCTACAACAACTCACAGCCACAAACCTTATTAAACCATCCTGGATGGAGTTAGAAGCCTTTTGGCAACCTTTTTGGTCTCCACAGAGCTCCAACTTCCTGGCTTGGGAGTGATTTGCATATTGCTAATCATTACATTCAGTGCTGGAGTTTCCTTCCTAATTAGCTCTCTTTAAGTGCATCAAAGCTTGAGTAGACATACATTCAGTTGACAGCTCGCTAATTGCTTTTTATGTTGTCATCTTTGTTGCAAAGCAGCTTTATGATCTTAAACCTCTACAACAGTTTAATTTGCCCTAGAACTTGATATTATAAAAGGCTACAATCTGAGGTCTTTTTAACAAGTCATTTTAGACAGTATTTGACTATTTTACCTCTTCCTATGAATCATAGGGTATGTCAGTACATCCAAAGATGAAAACTGTAAAACTGTAAAACCTAATACAAGAGCGGTTCTCCAAAGACATCCATGGTGTGGTGTTCATCAAACTGCTCATCCTGGCTGTTTAAGCTCTGAATAAAAGTGTGTGCACGCTGTATATATTAAATGTATTTATTACATTGTTTGCAAGTATGCAGGCAAAGACAATAAGAAGTGGGAGTGCTGCTAGGAATGTGTATGTCATGCTTGGTCTTGCCAAGGTTCTCACCTTTCCAGAAGCAACCTCATTCCAAATTGAGAAAGAAATGAGGAATTGTTTGCTTTCTCAGTCTGGAAACCTGTGTTTTTCTTTTTTATATACACACTTGTCCCTCCACATTTGCGTCTTTGACTTTTGCAGATTTGATTATTCACAGATTCTATTAATATGTTCTCTCTATGTGTGGGTTTTTTATTGTCGGGTTATGGGCTTTCACTTTGTATTGTCTTTTGATGTTAAATTTTGTAAACCGCTATGATCTCTAAGGAATAGCGGTCTAGAAATAAACTTTCATTCATTCATTCATTCTATAAATATCTAGGTCATGCAGTGCAATTCTATGGTCGACTTTAACCAAAAGTCACACTGAAGGACCTAGAGATTCCTAGAGAGAACACTCCACTAGCCATTTGTTGTTCCTCCAGTGCAATTCTATGGTCAATGTCTGACAGATGTTGACCACAGAGTTGCACTGGAGGACCTAAAGGCGGGTTACAGTTTGAAAAAGGGGCGTCTCTTCTAGACGCCCCTTACCCTGTTACAGGTAGCGCGGAGGAGTCACGCAGTTTGGCTACTGCGACTCCTCCGCGCTGCAACCAGCAGCGGCCCGAGACCGCCCCTTTTGGGTGGTCTGTAATGGGCCAAAGATTCCTAGAGAGTTGTTCTCTCAGGTAAAAACATAGTATTTTTGTTATTTGTGGTTTTTCCACATTCGTGGAGGTCCTATCCCCCTAACCCCAGCAAAAGTGGAAGAGCAAGTGTATTTCTATGTGATTTTTTTTTTTAAAAAAATGGATCCATTTTATTATGCATATTATCCAAGTGGAGGCAACATACATTCCCCCATGTCTGCAGCAAAGTGTGGTCTTTTAGATGCTGTTGGAATGCAGCCTTCATGAGCCATAGCCGGCATAGACAATGATGAGCTATGCTAGTACTTAGGATCCATCAGTTTCTGGGGACCTGCACTTTCCCCTCCTATGCATTAAAGTGTGTTTGTACCCATCTGACAAATATTTACACCTTCCATACACATGATTTATGATTACAAATGACAGTCAGTTCCAGGAGTAGTAAAACTTGTTATTTTTGCATTCAAATAAAGACCTAATTTCATGTCCATCTCTAATTCACATAGCCCATTTTGTCATTTAAAGGCTGCTAGCACATTGCAAAATTAATGCAGGTTGATGGCAGTTTTAAAAAAAATTGTCCCTTCTTCAGAACTTTTATTCCTTTCAGTGTTAAAACAAGACATTACACAATAAAGATATTATTGCATTTTTGTTGGCATTGGCCAGGATTGAAATTGGCAGGGCTTGGAAAACTGGAAAGGTCAATATGACTGATTGGTGCTCAATTTTGGAATTTTTGGATTATGGAAAAGCTCACTGATCAATCTAGAAGGTTGCGGGGGTGGAATCTTCCTCTGCCTTTTGAAGAATGATGGTTCCCACTTATATCTTATCTCAACAACATTGGAGCAGAAGTGGGTCTTCCTTTGTAATATGATTCCCTTTTGATGATTGAACTGGTGCAAAGAAGATATCTCTGTGTTCTGTGAAATGGCCTGCCGGATGAGATCCACCAAATATCCAACTTAAGATACAGTAGCTTTAAAAAAGCGATCAAGACGGATCTCGTCCAGCAGGCCTTCCCGGAAAAGCCCCCAGCTACATATAGATTCCTCATACTTGGAGTATTCTGTATTTGTACAATCCCTGCCATGATGCGTTTGCCCACTGCTTTTGCGCTATTATATTGTGTGATTTCAATATAAATGTGTTCATTTTAATGTTTGAATTTTAATCTTAGAAAGGTTTAATTCCTTTTTAAGGGGGGTTTGTATATATTTGAATTCTTGTTATCTCTGTATATCTGTATTATTTTAATTTTTGGAAGCCGCTTTGTTTATTTCTTACAAATAAATGGGATATAAATAAAAGTTTTATTTTATTATTTATTTATTATTAAGTGAGAAAAAACAACAATGCCTCTTCCTGAACAAATTTCCCTATAGTTCAAGATCTGTTTCAGATTTTTTTTGTGTGTGTGTGCTCCATCACCAAGAAGATTAGGTTTATGGAATGGTGTGACAGGCCTGCTTGTCTTGACACCTAATTCTAAAATTCTCACCGTAAAAAGGTTAGGATGGCCCCATACAGACAGGCTAAAATAACGCTGCTTTGGGTCACTTTGGAGGTATGCTGTTTAAATGATGCATGTGTCCTAAGAGGCTGGAAGCTGCGCCAAAGCCACAATCTAGTCCTAAGGACTGGAACACAGCTTTGGCATGGCTTCCGGTCTCCTAGGACACATGCATCATTTAAACAGCATACCTCCAAAGCGACCCGAAGCAGCTTTATTTTAGCCTGTATGTATGGGGCCAATGTCCTCTTCTTTGTTTACCTTTAGGATGTCTGTTCAAACTTATTTGTTGTATTTGATGTCTGAATTATTTTAAATGTATAACTTCTGCTTTCTGCTTTTAAGAATATTTCCTCCTACTATCATTTTATTTCTTTGTGTGAGATATCCACATTTGTAAATTGTTTCTAAATTTTCAACAAGAAGTAATTTTTGGCCCATTTTATGACCAATTATGACTCAGAAATATTTTTATAAATAAATTAGAAATAAATGAAAATCAAGAAACAAGATGGTAGATGAGAAAGGAAGAGGAAGTTTAGAGATTGATTTGTGCTTTGGCTGAATTGCATTATTAGGCTGCTATATTTTCTTGAGGATACACTTACTTAGGAGTATGCCCCATTAGAATGACATTCTAATATGAATGACCTGATTAATTTCAGTTCATGTACTGGAGGAACTGGTGGACCTGAATAAATGAGAGCATGACTTTCTCAAGATCAAGCAAAGTCTTACTGCTCTGAAGCAGGAGTGGAGCTATGTTTTTAGCTGTATCAGTAACATTGCCTCTTTGATGCACAATATCTGTGCATTGAATGTGGTTGTTTGAAAGCTGGAGTGGATTCACTGATTCAGTAACATGAGACCATCAGTTGCCACTGTACAAGGATTTCCACGTTTTGTTGTTAACTGCCTTCACCTCAGCTCATAGTGAACCTGTGAATCAGACATCTTCCATAGACTCTTGTTCAGTTCAGGAATTGTGGCCTCAGCACTGTGGTTTTCTTGACAGTCCATCCAGTATGTGGTCTTCTTTTCTTCCTACTGCCTTCCACCTTTCTGAGAATTGTTGTCTTTTCTGGTGAATCATGCCTTCTTACAATGTGGCAAAAGTACAACAGCCTCAATTTAGTCATCTTGACTTCTAGTGAGAGTTCAGACTTAATTATTCTAGCACCCATTTATATCACCAACCTTGGACTGTATTCAGTTAATATTAGAATGACTGACCAGGTTGTTGCCATTGTAAATACTTGTTCACTTTCAAGTAGAATCTGGGGAGTAAGTATGAGAAGGCAAGGTGAGCATTCTGGGTGGCATTTCATTAGGAGAAACTGATTCTCCAGATTTGCTCCTGAGATCATGGGGCTTGAGGCTGCCCTAAGACATGTTCCTTGTTTGTTTTGGGACCTGAGGGGAAGGTCACATGGGAAAGCCTTTTCTAGGCAACAAAAAGCAGCTGGTTGCAACAATGTAGTTTGGCTTGCAATTGGGGTTGGATTATAATAATTATTTTATTATTATTTAAAAACATTCAGGTCATTCAAATTCAAAAGAAGTGTTAGGAACAAGATAAGATTATGCAGTTCTCGACAGAGCAACCCTATGACTGACAGTAATATAAATGATCATTTGTTGTTGATATTGCAAAAATAAACCCAGTTTTAGATTTGATCATTTATTCACTTCTCATTAACAAGTTAGCATATTGTTCTTGTAGCTTTGAAAAACAGAGCCATCTGAATTAATAGCTAATGCAGATACGAAATTAATGAGCTTCCCATTTGTTAATTTCCCCTTCCACCTTTTGCTGAATAACATTGCCTTTAAGTAGGTTTCAATGTAACGCATGATCTTATAAGTCCCAAATGAGTAACCATGATGTCTCGTTAGTCTTTGTCACCTCTTAATCACTCATGTTGCATTTTAACAAAGCAACATAAATTGTTGCCTTGGGAAATTATTTTGGAATTATAGAACAAATATGTGGCAGCTGAACTTGCTACTCATTCCTGTAAATCACTTGACTCAGGAGAAAATTTGCATCCTGTTTTTATTAAATGACTTGCTTTCAGATCCATGTAGGTACCATTAAATAACAAAGAATCTGTTTACGTTGCGGAATCTCGCTGGGGATGCAATTTCCTCCACAGAGGTACCATATCAGATAATAATGTTTGAGAAGAAACACAGATGAATGTACTTCTTCTTGGAGACCTGTTGGAAACCAGAACATTTTACAAGGTAGTAAGTGCTGAGTCTCAATCTCTCCCCCCCCCCATTCAAATTAATTTGTATGCTTTGGTAGTCTCACAAGATTTGATCACACAGTATTTGTATGAAATGATAATTTTACCTTAGGGTGTGATGTGAGAATGTAAGGATGAGTTTTATTATTCTTCACTGTGTTAGTTTTCACATTATACTTTGCAGGCTGGGGATTTCCATCTCAATAATTCGGTTTACAAGCAGAGGTGGGCAGCTACAGTGGCCCGAGACTTGATTTTCTACTCTTGGGGCTCTCTGGGAAGGCATATAGATTGGGAAATTGCCCCTCTCAAACAGAAGTGGCTTATTTCCATTTCTAGGATTGAACAAAACAGTATTTTTCATGTTCAATAGTGCAGAGGTGGGGATATGCAACTTGCTTAAAAGGAAAATAGTCACTCACAGAGGTATTGACAAGATGCAACTTGTCTCTGTCTTTTAGCAACAAAAGGGCAGTCCAGAAGTAATGTAAAGCAATAATGGCCTTAGAGAATGCATGCAACCCTAAGGCTATATTCTCCCCACCTATGGTTTATACAACGTAATACATGGCATGATATTTCATTTCCAAAGAATTCCTAAGATTTCAGTGTTCACATAATGGCAGAACTCATGGCATGTACCCAACAAGGTGGTATTTGACTCGTACATCTTTACCACATATTGTCTTCCAGTAACAGGCACTAGGGTCAGCTGATAGGAGGAAAAAAGTAGCAAATTACCTTGGGCTGCTGAAAGTTCTTTGAAGCCTTGCCAATGATTTTTTTTTCAAGTGTAACTTGTTTATTCTTATGGATGAACCACTCAGATAAGCATGATCTCTTGCATTAGGTCTGTAAGGTAGATTTAAAAATCTTATTTTCCTCAATTTACTCAGTAAAAGAAAAAACAATCAACTAACACTGGATTTTTATTTTTTTATTTTTTTGTAACCCTGGGCAAGAGGGACAAGACAAGCACTTTCTGAATTATTGTTGTCTCTTGTACAATACATTCCATTTTGTAGAAAAAAGATGTTTGTTCTAAATACAATCAGTCCTCTGTATCCACTGTATCTTTATCCACTGATTCAACCATGCACAGGTTGAAAATATATCTGTGTGTGTGTGTGTGGTGATTTTGCCATTTTATAAAGGACACCATTTTACTATTCCATTGTATTTAATTTTACTATTCCTTTGATAGCGCTTTTAATTAAGTGCTTATGTATTTTCTTGCTGTGCTTTGTATTTGTAATCCCACCTCGATCCATCTGGGAGAGGCAGAAAAATATAAATAAACATTTTATTATTATATTATTATTATTAATGCACTTGCACATCTATGCACTTTGCTATCCACAGGGGTCCTGGAACCAATCCCCAGTAGATACCAAGGGTCCAATGTACTGTATTTTGCCTCAAGTAATTTTTTTTAATAAAAGTCCCAAAATATGAAAAATCTGAAAATACTGAAAAACACTCATATTTATATCCACTTGGGAAACAATTTTTGAAATTTTTAAATCTACCATGGGAAAATAAAATAAGTGAAATTTGACATCCCTAGGTTGTACACTTGACCAGAAACTGTGTTCACTTTTCCATCTCTGATGCTGTTGGGTCCCATCAAACCAACTTATGAGACTTATCATAATCATATTACACTACTAGGATTTCTTCTCACCCAGGAGGAATATTCCAAGCAGTGAGAGGCCTCTTGAGTAGAGGATAGTTGGCATCAGGAACGGAAACCACAGCTACCTTCTGTGAAACATTTGCCAGGTATTAGAGATTGAAAGAAATATTTTAATAAATAAAAATATATAGTAGTTGAAGGTATGAAAGTGGTAACTGTGTCTATATAAATGTTAAATAATATTAAATTATCTCCTCAAAAATATAAAACTGTTAATTTTTAGTTGCTTCTGTAGGCTATATAGCTGTTAAAAAGGGATTAGGTAAAGTCACATACATTCTGAGCCCTATCCAGATGTAAGGGAAGTATGAGTGGGTACAGAGACATATTCATAAGTAATGTCTACAATGTCCCTATGCCTGACAACTCTTATTCAGACTTCCATGGATTGCAGTCACATGGAAACATTCAGCTGAATGCATTTACCAACCCCTCTTCTGACCTTCATGCTTAAGATGCAAAGTTTAAAGAGAAATCCAAATAGACAAGGATCTTGGAAATGAGGCTTGCATGTGCATCTAGTTCTTGCAACTACTCACATTCTCATGTAGAACAGAGGTCAATTAACAGAACCTCAATTTTTCACTAAATGTCTGCTGTTGAAAAACAACAGTAGGCATGACTATGGCTTCTAGAATTTCTGATCTGGTTGTACACTGTAGGAAACAGGATGATGAATTAAGTGAACTCTCCTTTGTATCTACAAGTTGGATTCATCTTCATAGAACACTTTAATGGGATCCCTTATTATTTAATGCACAAAAGTTTCTTTTAACATAAAACAATATTTTGCAAAATGATTTTTTCTGATTTTTTTAAAAAATAAAAAGTAAATAAATCAAAACAAAATGATTTTTCACACAAAAAGTCCTAAAATGCACAACCCCCCCCCCCCCGAAGTAATTGAAAAATGTACTGTCATGAAATCCCAAGATAAAACCTTTGATATTGTTTATTGGATATAGCATATAGCTATACACTTTATTGAGAGCCAGCATGGCAGACTAGGGTTTGAATTCCAGTTTGACCATGAAACCCACTGGGTGACTTTGGGTGAGTCATACTCTCTCAGCCTCACAGGAAGGCAATAGCAAACCTCCCCTCAACAAATCTGTCCAAGAAAACCCCATGATAGGCTTCCTAAAGCCTCCATAAGTCAGGAACAATTTGAAGGTACACAACAACAAATACACTTTATTGGGTGGAGAGAATGTTTCAACTAAGACTTCTTATTGAACTGTCTTTGTAAAAAAAGGGGGGACAAAAAGAAAGAAAAAACACTCTCTTTACATAAGATCTTACAATTATAAATTGGCTTCACTTTTAATTAGTTAATGATCCAATTCAGCTGTGATCAAAGCACAACCGCTAGATAATTCAGGATAGAAAATGGAGTTAATTTACTTAGATATGATACTACTTGGCTAATGACTTTTTATTTGAATGGAGTTTCAATTAGTTATTAGGTTATTTTACTCATTAGAACAACAGAATGTCTTTAGGCAATTAACATGTCATTCCTTGTGGAAACAGTTTACTTTCTTACCCCTAAGGGATTGTCTTTAAGATTTATATTGCTTAGATTACCAAAGAACTTTATGGAAATACTAATTAAATACTAATGCCTGATAAAGTAGCATTTTTTTTTCACATATGGGTTTACAGAAGTTGAGTTTCTTAATGTTATCACAGAGTGGTTCTTTTAAGGCAGCATATGGTTCAGTTAGGTTGTGTGACTCAATTTCATGCAGTCACTAGCAACAAGAGCTAGTGCGTCTACTAGCTTTCTGCAATAAATCTATCTCTGTAATTTGAGAAATATTTGTAGATGTGCACCAATGTTGATGTTAAGCCCTGATAATCCAAATCATAGTTTTCTGTTCCACTTTAAAACACGGATGCAAACTATGGTTTGGCATTAAATATGTTTCACAGCTCTGATCCTAACCAGAGTTAGTACCACTCCATAAATCAATGCTGATATTTCACTTTTATAAAGGTATTGTTGATATGTTTATATTCTGTTACATACTTTCTATTACTATTAGCTTATACATTGCAAGAGGCTATGGGAATACTATCTTATAGGAAAGCAGCTTATCAGTTACCTATGAATGCTGATGATTCATACAGCTAGACAATTCTCAAACTCAGTTCTTAACTATGCATTCCAATCTCAAACCTTCATAAAACATATTGGAAAAGCCTTCTCAACCCCTCCCCCCTTCTAAAGTGTACTGTCTAGGTTATTTGTTTTGCAGTCTGTGGATGTGAAGGAATTAATTGTTTCTTTTTTTAGGTTTTGAAAAGAGTCCTGCTGGGAAACTAGTTCATTTGTAGCAGTTAGAGGACTAACATAAAGAATTGGAAAAAGCCTCCTGAAATAAGAGCCTTTCATTCCATTTCTTTAGTACCAAAGGACAGGAATTGGATCAGCCTTCCTGTCTGAAGTGCCTAATGAGCCAATTTATTTAGCCTTGTAATCAACTGCATTTTAAAACTGTCTCTGCCCTGAATTTTAAAAGTATCAATTAAGCCTTAACCACTTATCTCATGTATTTTATCAGCAGTGTGTACTTTTATTGGATAAGGCTAAAATTCTAGTCTCTGGGATAAAAAGAAAAAAGAAAAGACCAAAAGCAGTGATTCAGAGAGCTTTTGACCAAACTATGTAAGAATAAAAAATGAGGGTAGGGATGAGTTATGAATGGAGAATGACAAAATCAAATGGAGGAGACATAAAAAGTTTAGCCATTTGATCATCTGCTAAGGATATATTTTTAAAAAATATACCATGTAGGAACATAAATGTGTATCTTATAACATGGGTGTGTGTGTGATTTGTCTTGCTTTTACCACTATAATTTTTTATGCTCAAAATAAAATAAAATAAAACTTTGTATAGCTTTGTTTGCTCAATTGTTTTCCATTATAAAGAAAAAAGCTCAGTTTTGAGAAGCTTCTTTGATGTGAAGAGTGTTCTTCTGTGAAGCCACAGAGTAAATTCACTCTGAGCAGAAATGCAGGCAAAGGTAATACAGATATAAATGAAATGCTGTGTCTCTCTCTGGCCTGATACAGACAGCCAAAATTAAGCTGCTTCGAGTCACTTTGGAGGTATGCTATTTAAATGATACATGCATCGTAAGAGTCCAGAAGCCGCACCAAAGCCACGCTCCAGTTCTAAGGACCAGAGTGCAGCTTTGGTGCAGCTTCCAGACTCTTAGGATGCATGCATCATTGAAACAGCACATCGCCAAAGTGACTCAAAGCAGCTTTATTTTGGCTGTCTGTATAGGGCCTCTGTGTGTATGCACATGACACCTTTATAAGCTCAATGATCACGTGTCTATATTAGTATGCATCCTTAGAAATTAAGTTTTCAGATTTACTTCTTAGGCCCAGTCCACATGGACGGGAAAGGACGCCCTCATCACGTGAGAGGGACGGCGCTTCTAGATGCCCCTCGCACATGATGAGGGGGTCAAAATGGCGGCACCCTGTACAGACAGGTGCCACCATTATGATATGCCAGATGCATAACATCCGCATGTCGCAACACCATTATGATGTCATGAGTGCGCCATTGGTGCACTGTGACATCATAATAGCATTGCAAGAAGAACCTGCTTTTCACTGGGTTTTTTGGTCTGCAGGGAAGTCCCGCAGTCTGGAGGCTGCGGCTTCCCCGCAGACCAAAACTAAGCACCGAGAGACCGTCCCTTTTGGACGGTCTGTCCCGCACCTAAGATACTCAGAAGAGACTTTAAACCTCCAGTGTAGATATGTGTGGCACAATGAAATGAATTATTTCTGCAAAGTGTCTGTGGAAAGAACTATTATGCACATCTGTATCAGAAATCCCATGACTTCACACAGAGTTGAAAGATGATTTATTTTGTCCCAGTCTGGATTCTCTCCCCACTTTTATAGCTCAGCATTGTTTCTCAAGAGCCCATCTTCCTCCATGGCCTCTCAACAAGTCTGTATCCACCTTTCATAGACTGGAGGCAGGGTGTCTTGTTCTTAACCTCAAACAAGATTCAGAGTTCCCAACTCAGTGAACTGTGTAAACATGAAGTACCCCATGTAAAACACTCCAGGGCCAAGAAAGCCATGAATCAGTGTCAGGGTTCCAGGGCGTCATGGTAGGCAAGTCCTTAAACAGTCTACAGGCCATAAATCTGATAACACACTTTCTCCAGCCAAGCTCACTAGAAGAAGACTGATGTATTCCACACATAAGCTAGTGGTTGCACGTCCTTATATAGAGTGCAGATCTCAGATGCCCAGATCTCAGGTGGTATTTAAAGAGAGTGCTCCACAGCTGTTCCCCCCTGCCTTGACTGCAGCTTCTTACTTTATCTGTGGTGAATGGATACCTGAGCCTTTGTCTTTTTCTAGCCTTTCCTCCAGCTATTCTTCCTGTCTTGAACCCAACCTGACCTGTTGAACAAAGGAAGGACTTGGTTGACTAACAGGTATTGCTGTGACTCCTCTAAAGGTAAGTCTAGTTAATCTTCTGGTGAAGGCAAATTCTCAAGGGTGGGCATTACACAAGGAATCTCTTTTACAGATGTTCCATGTTGAAATCCTCTACGCATTTCACTTCCCTCAAATACAGATGTTGACAGTTCTCTTCCTACTGTGGCTGACAAATGTGTGGGCTGAAAGGTTAGCAACTTCTCATGGTTTCCACACTGTCCCTGGAATAAACTAAAAAAAAAAGAAAATTAGAGCTAGGGGTAAGTGGGGAGAGAAAGGTACGCCAGTTATTGCATTTCTGGAACACTGAAGGATCTCTACTAAGGACTGAAAACTTTACTTAGATGTTGATTTGGCTGGCTGTAACAATTTCTCAGATGAAGTTTCCTTGTCTGGCATTTTTCTGGTTTCTGAAAAAACTGTTGTGAGTGGAATTGCTAAACAGGTCTTCCTGGAAAGTCTTCACAGAAAGGTCTCACTGCCTGCCTCTTCCTTCCCCTGTCCCAATGCTCAGCATCTTGGCCACCTCCGAAGGTGTTGCTTCTTGAAGTCATATGTTCTTCCAGCTGCTGCTATTTACCATGTGTTGGCACCAAGAGACAAGTCAGGTACATTGTTTCTTCCTTGCCTGGGCAACACTTCCAGCAGTTCTTGCTCTGAGGAGTTTTCTGTCTGCCCAAGTATCAACTGATAGGTCAGCAAGACCTATATTGGTGAGTCTTTACATCTCACAGCATGCCACACTGACATTTTGCCCAGGGACAAAACTGTGTTGCTTAGATAAATATCATGAAATAATATATAATGTATATTTCTAACAAGAAGGATTAGTAGGAGTATTCATGGTATTTTAAATCCCCTGTTCTCAAAATATTTTAGTAATTCAGATCCACAGATAGCCAGAATCATACTCAAACCACGTAGAGGAGATGGAATATTTACACGCTTTTCCCCCCCCCCTACCCCCTTTTTCCCCCCCCCCCCATCCACCCACCCACATGCTTCCAGCTTAATAAATTGACAAACCAAGAGTTTAGGAGAATATCATACAAGTATATCCTGCATTATTACACTTGGGTTATTGGAGCAAAAATTCAAGTCTATGATCCTTGTAAAGACATAAACAAGTTGATGCACCTTTGATTTGCTCCCTGTTTCTACAATGAGAAAAATCCAATAAGGACATAATGAGAATTAGTGATCAGGGTCAACCACAGGGCAAGAATTAGCTTTTGATTGTAAATTAAGCCATAACAGCTTATTGGATAAAGTCGTCTGGAAGCAAAATACAAATCAGGTATATAACATTGAACTACCATCTCAGGTAAATCACAGCTCTGATTAGAATTCTGGTTCAAAAAGTTAATATCATCTAGTGGATATGTCATCCAGTCACAGTAGAGTGCCTTATTGGGTTATCAGATGTGTTGAGGCTTGTGGTTTATTTTTGAAATTACTTCTAACTTCATTAAAAGTGGTGACAAATTATTCACAACAAGTGAAATCTTTGGTCACAATATGGATCTTCTGTCTCTTCATGGTTGGGAATGCTAGCCATTTCAATAAAGTTCTGTATTTGTGGGACAGGAAAATGAGATTAAAGAATTGTTTGAATTGCTAATCAATAGGAATACTAAATAAATGAAAAAGAACCCATTCTTGGTTAAGCAGTTGTTTAGAAGATATAGTACAGATACCGCACAGGCATCATGAGAAGATTGTTTTTTTAAAGGAAATTAGAAGGGATGCATGAATGAGGCTGTATAGAAACCACAATCTAAACATGATGAACTTAAGTCTTACTCATTTCAATGAGACATACACATTTGCTCCCAGTTTTTTTTTTTTTCTGGTTTCAGTTCAATTGGTGTTAGTCTTGACCCTTGAACCCCTAAATGCATTGAAACACCTGTTCTCATATGATCATCCTTGTTGGAGTCTTCAGAAGTTCTTTCCCAGATGCCCCTCATTTCAAGTTTAAAACTCTGCCCACTGGTCTCTGTGTTGAGATATTGAGAAGAGGCCCTCTTCAGAATATCTTGGTTTATGTAGTCTGGCTTGATGGGTTTTCAGCAGAGGATTTTCTCCAATATTGCTCCTAGAGTGTGGAAGATGCTTCCTTCAAAGTGTGAAGCTCCAATCTTGAAATAGTCCTTGAAAATTGCACAGTTTTTACATAGTGAGGAGAAAAATGGTAAAATTATTTGTTCTTGTTTGTGAGAAATACGTTTTCAAGGACTTACATCATCACTCCTTTTTTTTGTCTAGTATTTTTTGCATGCACTGCCCCAAATGTCAGAAAATGCGGGGGAGGGGGAAGCAAAGCAGAAGTGACCAGAAGTCCTTTTTTCGTTTTGCAAGACCAAATTAAAAAGGGAGTAGCTATGGCTAAAAAGTTTTTGGGTTTTTTTTTTTTAAGAAGGATGTCATATTGAGGAGGGAGCAAGCTTATTTTCTGCTGCTGCAGAAACTAGGATCTGGTGCAATGGATGCAAGCTACAGGAAAAGAGATTCCACCTCAACATTAGGAGGAACTTCCTGCCAGTAAGGGCTGTTCGACAGTAGAACACACTCCCTCAGAGTGTGGTGGTGTCTCCTTCTTTGGAGGTCTTTAAACAGAGGCTGGATGGCCACCTGTCGGGGATGCTTTGATTGAGATTTCCTGCATGACAGGGGGTTGGACTGGATGGCCCTTGCGGTCTCTTCCAACTCTATAATTGTAAGAGAATCTGGAGTTAGGGGGGGGCAAATAAAGCTGTTGGAGACCATATATGACCCCTGGGAGACACTTTGTTAGCACCTGATACAAATATTTTAAAATATTTTAACTACTTAATAAATGACTCAGCTGAAATTAAACAACTTTAAGTCTAATTTACCACAACAGAAGAGAGCCCTAAGATCAAATGGATTTGAATGTGCTGTCTATCATTCCAGAAAATAAAATTCTACTGAGATTTAAGCTAATTGCTGTGTATAAATAGTAATGTGTTCATTCATGTCTTGCACATCTTTCAAATTATTACTTCATTAAAGAAAGAATTTAACATAATGCCTTATTATGGCTAAACTTATTTAAACTGTATTTTGAGTTCAAACTGTGAAATGGACAAATAGAAAGACCCTCAAATCAGAATTAAATTTCTTCCTTATTAAATTAGCACAGAATTTAATAATCATATGAACAAAAATAAAAAATAATTTAAAAATGAGGTTGTTCTAGATAAAAGTGGCTATTATAATAGTGCTCTCAAATTGGGTAACTAGATTCCTTCAAAATGGTCTTCTTAACCCATTACACATTATGTGTAGAAAAATATTGCCAGAAGGATTTTTCCTTTTACAGGATACCTTTCACAAAAGGTATGATTAGAATTTTGAAGGAGACATTCATCATACTTCTCTCTTGAATTATAAAAATTATTTCCAGCTATGGTGAGTATAAAAATTGATTTTTTAAAAAAGGAAGTTCCAGAATTAAGGTGTTGGAGTTGCTTCCTGTACAAAACTAAAAGCTCTCTAAAGTTTAGGTGCAGAAGGCAGCTCAAGATATTTTCCTGACCCAAAAAGTGAATGATGCCACCCCTCATTTCAGAATATAGAAATCAATGGACTAGCTTTTGACTCTTATTTCAGCAGTATAATTGGATAGCATCCTCCACCAGACCTGAGTATAGCAATCTAATTTACAAACTGTGTTGATACTGTACAAACAGTATGGTGCCGTGGATCTGTCCTCCAATACAGGAGTGGGGAAGTGTCACTGCTACCCCCCTCCAGAATCTTCTAGCTGCCATGGTTCTGTACCCTGACTAATGGTAGGTCTGTCCTTGGCCATGAATCCTGATCATATCATGCAGTATTGCCAATAAACTTATACAGTGTACTCTTCATTTAGAAAAGGGGTATACTGCCTCAACCCAGAACTATGCTTTGCTGCTCATGTACAGCACCCCTGTTCCATTACAAGATCTGTGCCCACCTGGCAAAGATTTCTTTTCTTTTTTATACAATTTATTTATAGTAAGAAGCCAAACTGTTACTCTTGCCTCTGACATCACTTTATTGATCTTTTACTTTACTTAGAAAATGACTATCAAACCCTTCAGTGTTCCTGGTCTCAGTAATCAAGCAAAATAAAGCAATAACCCCGTAAAACATTAGCAGAATGAAATCCAGTTCCCTAAAAGAAAAGAACTTCCTTTATATGAACAACCCATTCCCATTTTCTTTCTGTCAGTAAGTCCCAGACACTTATGTCCCATGGGAGAGCAAAATATGCTGGGTGTGACCTTCATTGTGTCAGCTTGTTTTTCTGAAGGAAATCCCCTAAAAGCTAGAAAGTGACACCATTGTCAAGATAGGCTATTACTATGTTAGCCTAAATTTGCTCTACATTTTCTGGATCAAGAAAGACTCCAGAGTGGGTGAAAGACTGTCATCCTGGGGAAAGACATAATAATCTTAGTACCACTAAAAGCCACCTAATCTCTGGAGGTAAGGGCATTTTAAGAAGGCCCTCAGAAGATGATGGTTTTCAGTATATTTTGTTGTGTTTTCTAAGATGCAAGAAAGTCACAGTCATCATCCACCACCTCTAGTCTTTAAGAAATAGTGGGATTTCCCAGCTATAATTGATAGATTCCTTTGTAGAATTCATTGGAATTCATTGAGAACGGCTGCTATAGATATTATTAAAGTCACAAATAAGCCATCTTAACTTAAGCATGTATAATAGTTTAACAACTTTGTTTTATGTTACTCATACCATCAGAAGTTACTGCTTTCCGTTGAATCATTCATTTTACGCTGCATTTAATAGTTAGTAGAGAGCAAAGTAATGTCAGCCACAAAGTCAAAGCCATTCTATTCTTCCTACTGAGTCTAATTAACTTGAAAGTTCCTACCATCTGCTACTGCAATCATTATCGAAACCAAATCAAAGAATACAGGGTGTATCCATAGTGGACTCACATATTAATTTCAAACAAAATCCAATTTCCATACATTATTTCTAATACATTATCCTGAGCCACCATTGCATGTCAAGTAGCTTAATACAGTGCACATCATCAAAAGAAACTTCTGTATTGCAGCACAGTGGGCACTCATACTCAAACTGCTGGGCTTAGTGAAAGCTAATGAAAGATGAACAAAGCATCCCTTTCCCCCAAAATTTCATTTTTATTCTGTGCTGATAAAGTTAAGCAATTACTATAGGAATGTGACATGTAAGGTCACTTCCCTGCCATGGTTTCAGAGGTGCAGGAAAAAGCCCTATGCACACACTCTGAACAAATCTTGCCAAGAAAACCCTGGCTATAAGTCGAAAACAATTTATATTTACACATCATCATCATCAATAGCAACAGCAACACATGCTGTCTCCTTTCATATTCTAGTTCATGGTTTGGGAACCTGTAGCTCTCCTGACAGTTTGGAATACCAAATCCCACCAATCCTAGTCTGGTTGATCTATGGAGAGGGACTATAGTAGCAGGAGTTCAAAAAACCTTTGGTTTCTTCCTGGTTTATACCAAATGCCACTTTGCTGTGTTATCTGAACATGTCATTTGTGATTGTGGTGCAAAACTAGTTTGTAATGCTAGAATTTGTAGGTTTCTAATGCTATGATCTGATCTTGTTTACCAATAGCTGTTTACATGGTTTTAAAAAAGCTTATTGACCTAAATCCAATTGTCACTTCTACCCATTGCATAAATGGAAATTTGGTATTTGTTGTTGTTGTTATTAACTGTATGTATACCTTGCTCTTTAGAAATGATTTCAGAATGGTTTGCAAATTAATTAGACAGTTCCCTGCCCTTAAGCTTACAATCTAAAAATTCATGACAATAAAGGAGACAGGAATGGCAATGGGGAAAGGAATCAAGTCCAGTTGTTCTGTTTTCCCTCTAAGACCATGGCAGATGGAATGGAGGGAGGGCCCTTCTTCTGTCTCTGGACTAGTATCAATACTATTTCAGAAATGTTGTATCAACACAGTTTGATATATATAAAACACAATTATTCTGTCACAAGCTGCTATTACAATGGGCCTGGACAGACAGGCCAAAATAAAACTGCTTCAGGTCCCTTTGGAGGTATGCTGTTTAAATGATACACACATCTTAAGAAGCCAGAAGCTGCGCCAAAGCTCTGCTCCAGTCCTTAGGACTGGAGTGTGGCTTTGGCATGGCTTCTGGCCTGTTAGGACGCATGCATCATTTAAATAGCATACCTCCAAAGTGACCCAAAGCAGCTTTATTTTGGCCTGTCTATTTGGGTCCAATGTTAACAGGATTAACAATTTAGTAGTTATATTTCTTATCATCCAATGGTTCTCATACTGTGGTGCAGTCCCTCTTAGAGAGGGTAGAATTGTAAGGAGCGGTAAGATTCTAAGACAGTAGAAGGATCTTTGTCTCCTGTACCCTAGATAAAGGTAGAGGTTTTCCCTGGGACATGATTGTCAAGTCATGCTGACTGTAGGGGGCAATGTTCATCTCCATTACTAAGCTGAGGGAGCCAGCATTGTCAAAGATTACTCCATTGTCATGTGGTCAGCATGGCTAAGCACCGATGGGCCCAAAACATTGTAACCTTCACATTGATATGGTACCCACTTATTAGACTTTTACGTGCTTTTGAACTGCTAGTTTGGAAGAAGCTAGGACTAGTGACAGGAGCTCACTCTATCACATGGCACTTGGGGCTCCAACTGCCAGCCTTGTGATTATCAGAGTTAGTATCTTAACCACCTCCAGTGCCCTAGGGAGGGTATATACTGGCCAGGATATTCCAGATTGCTTCCAGAGTGTTCTGAACCTGCAGCTTCCCCATATCCCCCTTCCCCCATTGTCTCTGCACTTCAGACCAATGTTGGGCAACCCACTAAACAGGCACTCCACTGTGTCACCAGCACTGCTAATGCAATCACTCTCCCCAAGGTAAAAAAAAAAAAAAAAAAACCAAATTGATTACATGGCTGGGCATCTCATTGTGATCTCAGAGGAGGTAACCAGCTCCAGGGACAGTGTAGATACACAGGACAGTGGCCTGAATGAGTAAAACTGAGAGGAAATGCAAGTCTTTTAAATCTCATTTAAGGGAGGGATGTACAGGATTTGATGTGGAACTGATTTCATGTCATGAAGACAGTCCACAGCCAAACTGGGGCTTTGGCTGCGTCATGAAGACCTGGTGCTGTGAGGACAAGGGGAAACCAATTCATTTGGCTTGTGTAGAAATGCTCCTAGCAGGTTGAATGTCCTATTCACAGTTTCACCTTGGATTTGTGGAATAACTATTACTTTGCCCATACCATTAAATAAATTAGAAATAGTTGATAAGAGTTTAGGAAAGACAAAGGAAAAGTTATTGTTTTGTAGTTTTTTTGTGGGGTTTTGGGGCTATGTGGCCATGTTCTGGAAGAGTTTACTGTATTTCCATTGTTTTGCCAGCATCTGTGGCTGACATCTTCAGAGAAAGATAACTCTTCAGAGTTATTATTTTAATTATGTTTCCAGATTAGTTAATTACATTTCCCTGATTTGAGGATGAATTGCACATAGCTCTCTGTTAGTTTTTGGATTAGTGCCCAACCCACAAATCTTTGCATGCATCAGCATACTATGGGTTTTTTTTTTTTTGTTTGTTTCTCCCAGGAAAATAACTTGTCAAATATCATTTTCTTCTTTACTTTGAGAATTTCAAACCTCACATACTTTTATGATTTTTGGTAATTCTTCAGAAATAAATTGAAACAAAATTATATTTCTTTTGCATAGACCAGATATTATTACATCATAGTAATAAAATGATTCTTTATTTTTTTATTTGTTATATTAATTTATATTTCTTTATAGTCTTATATTCTCTGCATGGACAGGATTCCATTCTCCTTCCCTACTATGAAAGGGTTAATGAATATTAACTTCCCAGAAAAAACAAAAGAAAGTAGAATGAAGTTTATGTAATCACTGACATCCTGAATACACAAGGTTTCAAACCCAAATGCTTAAATAATAGGAACTTTCTCTTGGATGAAACTGACAGTTCTGGCTTCTTTCACATTCAATTATTTTTAAAATTGCAAGTTCTTTCTATCCCATATATGAAGAAATTTATTGATTTTGATACATTTATATAGGAATGGACTGAACTGAAATTCTTGTCCAACCATCTTGGTTAAGTATCTCTCCCTGTGTGGCCTGCGGATTGGTTGCAAGCAAGTATTTTGTTATATTGTTGTTGTGTGCTATCAAATTATTTCCAAATTATGGCAACCCTAAGGTGATCCTATTATGTGGTTTTCATGTCAAGATTTTTTCTGATAGCCTTCCCTTGAGGTTGAGAGCTTGTGACTTGCCATAGTCACCTAGTAGGTTTCATGGCCAAGCTGGGACTCTAACCCTGGTCTCCTGAGTTGTAGTCCAACATTCAAACTACCACACTATGCTCTTGTTATAGCAGTCTTTTAGTAGAGTTGTGTTAGTGCCCTTTTCTCAGATCAGCAG
The DNA here is from genome assembly GCF_019175285.1 of Sceloporus undulatus. Classification (NCBI taxonomy): domain Eukaryota; kingdom Metazoa; phylum Chordata; class Lepidosauria; order Squamata; family Phrynosomatidae; genus Sceloporus; species Sceloporus undulatus. Next base: position 155,503,850 of record NC_056526.1, read on the forward strand.
AAGGCTATATATCTCCACAGTTGTGTATTAGAATCTTTCTGCATGTCCACCAGTTGAACAGATGCTTGGTACTGAGCTGGGATTAGTGGAGAAGGCCTCCCTTTTAGAGGGGACAGGTGCACAACATTTGAGCTATCCAGACATAGTGACATTTCAAAACTACCAAAAAAATTTCACTTTACTTATGTAAAGACAGTAACCACAGGAAAATAAACTCTTCCTCCAAAATATGTTTTCTTCTGCCACAGAACTGGCTCTGATGAATTATTTTGACTTCTTTTCTCCACCAGTCACAATGTGTCTGTGTGGCCTGGACAAACCAATTAAAAATGACAGCTTGTGAATTACACTATCCATTCCAATGGCAGCCAGAGACTCTTTGAATTACTGCTGTGAAGCTCATTTACAGAAATAAGCAGTAAACAGTAGCTGGTACTATCGCCTTATTCTACAGTTAAAAAAAAACAACTTTTTTTTTTTAAAAAAAAGAAACCCACTGTTTTTATTTTGCCAGATTTATTCTATTTGCAGTAAGACCTTAACCATTTATTTCATTTTTATTATTTATTTGGAAGATTTATATTCCATCCTTCAGTTTCACTACACGTTTAAATATACAAGGTATATTATTCCAGACAGTTCTGTTTTAAATTCTCTGCCTAGCAACAGTATAAACAGTGATAAGGGAGAATGGCTTATGATCTTATAACCTATTAATAATTTTGCAACAACCATATGAGAATAGATTGGAATTTCAATAAGATATAGTGGTATCAGACTGCATAACTGTGTCACATTTGAATAAAAACCCTATGAAGTTACATATGAAGTTACAATGATTGAATACATTCATCAAACACAACACCTCTACAACTTTAGTACCTAAATTTCCTAAATATGTTGGATATATTTATAGAATTTTGAGGTTACTTCCTCAGAAGAAAAGCATCTGAGATATAAAATGGGAGCAGCTACACAGGTCCAATAAAATAGATCACAGCGAACTGTCCAAATGACATACAGAACAACTGAGGATGACTCATTTTCATTACTGCAGGACTTTAATCTGGTGTGTGTGTGTGAAAGAGAGAAGTTTTATCTCAGTTTTGAGCAGAAAATTAGAATATTTTTCCATGTGCGTATTCTATGGACTGCACTCCATAGATACATTGGTATGAGACCGGGGGGGGGGGGGGGTAAGAAATATACATACACATGCATGGTATGGAGGGAAAACTGGAGTAGCTATGGGCATGTGATGCACAAACTGAAATTTATTGGACTGGGTTGAATTTGGACTATGTATGGATAGTTCTCTCGAACTCTTGACAGGGTGTTTAGGCAAGCATATGGTCATGTAGACTGGGGTAACCTGAAGGTAAACTGGATTTTCATGCCAGTGCAAATATGCCCTGAAGGACTTTTAAGCAATTCAAGAAAATGTGAAACAACTGTAACATTAAGTGTTATTCTTCCCAAATTCTTGAGCCAAATTATTTGATGCTAACAAAAAAAGAAATAATGGCTGAGGGAAGGAAGACTGAACTGAAATGCAGGAGGGCTCAGGATATCAGATGCAAAGGGAGTGAGGGAAGACAATTGTCCTCATGTCCAACTTGTAGAATTTCCCCAAACATGTGTTTGTCACCATGGGACAGAATGCCGGATTAGAGAGTAATACATATTTTCTCATGTCTTTTTTTTAATGGCAAAGCGTCATAATTACAGATGTCTGTAGTTCATGCATACTTCAGCCCTTCATGCATCCAGGTATTGAACTGCCTTTTCAATATGCCAGTCACAGCTGATGAACATGTCTAGGGTTGATCAATACAGTGAGATAATTTCAGAATCACCTAACTTCGGAGTTTTAGAATGCTGCTTTAAAGTATCACTTTCCTGGATTTCTATCAAAAAACTTGTGGGTAGAAAGATAGGGTTTTCTTTATTTCAGAGCTACAGTTAAAAAAAAATCACTTCAATAATTTTCCTCTTAAAACTAGTTTCTATCAAAAGAAACCATTTCCCACTCCAGCTAGCACATACATGTCAATGCCTGCTTCATCACTGCATTCCTTCAGACTTCGAAAGGCAAAGCTTTCATGTACTCTTCATTAAAAAAGATCAAAGCATCTATCTTTCCATTAAAGTCATTTTACATAATCTTTCATAGATGCTTTACAGCATTTTATTTTATTTTTCAGTTCCTGAAGTCATATTTTAATATAGCACTATGGTCAGTTAATGACAATGAAGAAATTTCACCTCCAGAGTTTCACTCTATTTTGTCTAGATAGTGCCTGCAACAAGATTTGTACTCACACAAATTATTATTATTATTATTATTATTATTATTATTATTATTATTATTATTATTATTCTGCTCTTTTCCCAGAACTGGCAAAACCCAGAGCAGCTGACAATATTAAAAGAACAATACAATTAAAAACATGAGGGATTATCACAGGGGGTGCTTACCATGGGTTAAATGCCAGCAAAACGTTCCTGAAGCATGAAGGTGTGATAGCCGGCCACGCTTCTAAATCATCATTGACCCATCCCCATTCATTTCCCGTTCTCAAAGCATTCACTGAATAGCCATTTCTTCAATTAACGGGAACTTTCTTTATGAAGAAATGGCTGTTCTGCCAACGCTTTGAGGACGGGAGAGGAACAGGGATGCCTCAATGATGAATTAGAAGTGTGACCAGCTATCACACCTTCGTGCTTCAGGAATGTTTTACTGACAGTAAGCCTCTTGTGTGATAATCCCCATAGAAAATACATTAATGTAAGCATGTGTGCACACACAAACACACACATTTTTATAACAACCATGTGCTAAGCCCAACTCGGTATCTCAAAAGAAAGCTGCCTTTTTTTTCTGTAGGTTACTGTACTCAAATATAACTGATATACCATTTGATTTCATTATCAAAAGAAGCTTCTAGGCTGAAATCACTTGATTCTATCCAATGCTGGGCTTTTGTTTCTACATACTACTTGCACATATACATTTACTGTAAACTGATATCTTAGCATAGATTGGCTAATGGGACAAACATTTTAACTAACTGGCTGTACCCTATCCTTCCTTACCAGCCAGAAAAGAAGAAGGATTTGAGAGTTCAGTCTGAACACAGGATTTCTATCTACTACCATATGAAATTAATTGACAGGCTCATGTTAATCAGTGAAGTGGATGCATGCATTGGAAGAACATGGGACTCATCCACCATTTGTTTCTGATGTTGAACAGCAAGTGCCACCATGTGAGTGTGGACATCTTCAACAGAAGTTTATACCTTTAGCTCTGTATGCATATTGATTTTTGGCACAACGTGGTTCTTGGCAAAACATGGTCTTTTTTTCATGAAATTAACAATAACATCTGCTCCATTGTTGCCCTTTCTGAAAGTTACATTAAGTGAAGAAACATGGCTCCCTTTTCAGAAAATGGGCTAAATATTTGGCTAGCAACTAAACAGAAGTATTAATATGCTAAGTGGTTTTACATCATGAAATGTACAATTTTTAAATGAAATGGGCAAAGGCGACAGAAAAAACAACACAAGGAATGCCTAATTTATATATCTATATAATTTATTTAAATCTTTGGTAGCACAGCTATTTCATTCCTTCACAAAACATATGAAATGCAAGATTTAAGCAAGAACTTCAAAGGTTTTCCATCCAGGATTTCAGCAGAATAAAACAGGCATTAACTGAATACCTAGCTCTTGAAGCCCTATAACTTGTTCTTTGAAAAATGGGAATTATTTTATATGCATAGCACTGGCTATTATTTTAACTAGCTCTATGTTGATAAATTATTTCTAAACATGAATTATTGTGTATTTTTGCACTCATAAGAATACTTGTACTCCAGAAAATTGTTTGAGACAGAGAAATGCAGATTTTTGAAGATAGCCATGCCATTAACTTTAATGCTAAGTAGGAAGAATAGCCATTTCTTTTGGTACTTTCATAGTGTACACTTAGAAATGAACTTCTGTTGACTCAATATAAAGCTGCTGTAAAGAGACTGTGGGGAAGATTTTCAAAAACTTTGGATTACTGTTAGCATATATACAATGCCTGTGATGGTGAAACTATGGCGTGGGTGGCACGCTACTCCATTTCGCCAGGCACTGGCCTGGGAAAAGGAGGAATGGGTATGCGCATGCCCATTCCTCCTCCTCCTCCTCCCTACCTTTTTTCAGCCTCCAGCTGTCAGAAAATGGCACTCAGGAAAAGGAGCCAGGGGCGTACATCTCTGGCTCCTCCTCCCAGCCCTCTCCCAGACTTCAGCTGCCTATCTGAGAGAGCTGAAGGCTGGGAAAAGGGTGGCGAGCATGAGAAGTGATTGGCGCATGTCAGTAGCTCCACTCCAGAGACCTTTTCCAGTCTCCAACTGTCTCTGGAGAGACAGCTGGGGCCAGGGAAAGCTCCATAGGGAGGAGCAATGGATGAGTGCTGGCTCCTCTCCCCTCATGGGCCTTTTCTAGTCCTGAGGTGTCCCTGGAGGGACACCTCTGAACTCGTAAAGGTCTGGGGGAAGGAGAATGGAGCACGGGCCCATTGCTTCTCTCTCCCATGGAGCCTTACTGACCCAAGCTGCCTTTTCCCCACTGCCTCGAGCAGTCACAGAGCCATGTCTAGAGGAAGGGACAGGAAATGGTGAGTATCTTGGTGAAAAGACTTATCCTGCTCTGGGAACGTCTTTCCAAACTGTATAATCTTGAAAGACATTCTCACAGCCAGGAGAAAACTGAATGAATTATTAATGCACACACAAACACATATAAGATGCAACAATAAATTTAATAAACAGTCACATCCCCAATTTATACTCACATAGTTACAGGGTGGTTGCAGTGTACCACTCTGCTGTTGAATACCAGCATTGTGAAATCTGACAATTCACACCAGGATGATTGGCAGAGCCATTGAGGGAGGGGCTTTGATACCCTCCATAATGAGATCAGTATTTTGAAATATAAGCATGGCCTAACAGACAAAGCTGAGGCACGTGATGGGGGGCGGAGTCAGTACACCGTCCATCCTGCCTCTTTTCAATGATGCAGCCCACCCTCCCACCCTAAATGCAGTATGAGCTTTGTTGGTTGCTTCAAGGCTGGTTAGGAATTTTCTCCACTTTTCCAGGTTTTTTTTTCCCCTACTCCATATTAAGGGACGAGAAATTGGCTAAGAGTGCCTGATAAATAGGTTTCACTGGCCCATATGGGATTAAAGAACCATTGGCACCCCTTTGTGGTGAAAGGTTAGGCTATTGATCAGCTTGTACATGTCAAGGGACATGGAGTAGTGAGAGAACCTGCTTTTGGGGTAGACATGGGGGTTTTGCTCAACCTTACAAATTCAAGAGAGTTTGGGGGAGAATGCCTCATGTTTACCTTCCTAAGACTGGCTGAGGATGCAGTCCGAATCATTGGATTTACCTCAGGGTTCGGTGTTTGTGCCCAAAGGGAAGTTAGAAGAGGAAGTCTATGACTGACACCTGGCTTCAACTGGACCCGCACCAGGCTTTCACTTTAATCATTCTCTCACAGTTTGATGTTTAAGGTTTAAGTTCAAGTGCTTAGCTTAAATAGGATATAGGTCAAATGAATTTATGTGTCTGGTCTCTTTATTTCATGGTTGGGTATCAATGGGTCTGCATGCTGTTTCCTTGTGAAATATGTCATGCACCGTGACTGTTTATGGAATGCCACTGAAAAAAGTGGCATGTGAAAGGCACTGAAAAATAGTTATGAACTGTCAAAGAATGTACAGCTGTATAGCTGTACTGTAGAATGGTGAATTGACATGTAAGTAAATCCCATTGATTCAGTGAGTCTACTCTACTTACAACTAACAAATGAAATGATGCACTTGTAGCACTCTGCTTAGGCAACCAGAAAAGTTCCTACTTGGTCCATAATAAGCTACTAGCAAAGACCATGCTGAACAAAGGAAGGATCAGTGGGTACTGGTAATTCAGGAAAAGGCATCATAGTTTGGAACGGTTGCATTATAAGACTTCTCCCACATCACCTATTCTGCCTCCCTCCTCCTTTCCTGCAACTGGCACCTGACTGCTACAGGTTTTGGCTATCCACACCCCTTTTGAATGTACATACATTACCTTTAAAAGCTCTCCCTGGAGCTCTGTTCAAGAGTGAAGAGTCTGTACTGTTCCTTTTCAAACATGCTGTTTAATGCAGCACTGATGACCCTAGCCTGGCTTGCAAAGATGTAATTGAGCAATGCATTGGGAGCACAACTAGTTGGAAGAGTTATTGGCAACAAGTTTTGTCTTTTGCTCATAACACCTAAAGTGGTCTCAGGAGATCACCAAGGCCTACATCCAAAAGAAATATTGCCACAAATAAATGTTTTGTCATAAATGACTGTGAAAGTGTACCTTAACTCTCCTGCTGCTAAATAGAGGTGTGTTATTCATTGACAGCAGTTTCTGGTTTCAATTCAAAATTGAGTTTAGGATTATCAGTAAATGGAACTATAACAACAACAACAAAACAAATAAAAAAAACAGGACAGAGTAAGCCAACACAGAAAGAAATTCTAGAATATAAAGAGCAGACCTTTTCGATCACTCACAGAGGCAGAAAGAACAAATAAGTTGACTACAAATGTGGGGAGAAATACCAAGTGTCAAGATTTGTATCTTCTTTTTTCTTCAATTCTCTTCTTTCTTTCTTTCTTTCTTTCTTTCGATGTAAACGGCCTGAGAAAAGCCAAGCAAAACAGCTGCCACTACTCTCCACCTTTTTGTGGATCCCCAAGCAACAGAAAAAGAAGAGGAAGCCACTTCATCTGCCAGAAAATGCACCCCTATATTGTCTGCATCTGGGTAGACCATTCTTGGTATGCCACTGACCCTCACATGCATGGAAAAGCCACCACTGCAAACTTAGCAGTGTGATCCAATTAGGGAGATTTGCTGCTGACATTTTGTGATCTATAAGATCTGGTGGGGAAATTGAGTACAACAAAAAGGCATAAGTGTGTTCATGCACCAGCATCAAGGAGCTCTCTCTCAGCTCTGAGACTAAGATGAGGACTCTCTCTTACTCCTATAGTTTTCATTATCAGTGGAAGATACCCCATGTAATTTTGACTCTCTAACTATTAGGGATGTGATAATCTATTCGTTTTATTTGTGTTGCACTTCTCAGAATCCGAATGGTATTCTCTCATCCCTGTTCTCTATCAGTTTGCTAGACAGCCCCTCATAAATTTCCACACGGAAATTTATATGTGTTTTGACGTGGATTTTCCTAATATTTTACCATTAGGGGAAATGTGCATAAATTTATAAATTTATAAACATGAACATTTTTACCAAAATATAAATGTTTTCCCCGATTAAAAAACAAACAAAAAACCCATGTACTTCAGGACTGAAAAATATGATGATTTCTGAAACAAATTGAGCTTGACTCCTTTCTCTTTCTTGGGAGGTGGAATATGGCTTTTTTTGAAAAGAAAATGCAAATCCAGGTAATTACTTTTTCATGCTTACCCACAATGCAACAATGTACTGCCACTCCAGGGCATTGTACATTGCTGGCTTACCAAGTGTATGGAGCTACTATTCAGTAAATCCAAACCAAGTGTTGTGGCAAGTTTAAGCATGGCTGAAACCTTGGCAACTGCCCAGATATGCTAGCTACCCAGATATAAAGTGCCCTCATTCAGCTGCATTGTCAGAGTTCCATAGCTTCTGATCCCACAGTTCCTGGAAACCTATCTTGATTATATAAATGACAAAATCCATTAGAGAGATATAAATTTATGGCTGAAATTAGTTTTATGCATTACTTGTTTTTATGCAAGTTCAAGAAGAAAAGCACTATCAGCATGCTACATGGGCACAAATGTGGAATTCACCTGCATTTCCGAAGCTATTTCTTTTATATCCTTGTTGCTAGTAAAGGATTACAGATGTGACAGACACTACATTAAAACAAGGTTTTATGGAAGTCAGTTCTGTGAGATGCAAGAGGGAAATGACAGAGTAGTTGAAATGGGGAAAAGGGAATAAATTTACTAGCTTAAAAGGTTGCAACTATAAACTTAGTATTTAATTCCAGAAGCTAGACAGTAAGTGCAATGAAGTGCACATTAAAATAAAAGTTTATTTAGCAATAAATTGATGAAATTTAGGAGCACTCTGAAGTGTATCATTGCATTTAACCACAAGGGTCTGTGTGTCTGTGAGCATGCATGTGCCTCAAAATGGTAAGAACCCAGTGTAAGAATATGTGGAGGGGGGAACAGGTTAATTCTGATTAGTTAAAGATTTTTTGTATTGTGGCACAATTGTGTTTGACTTGGGCCTATGTAAAATTTAAATGCTTGCTTATTTTCATTCAATATTACTTAGGGCTGTCATGAGCATTTGAATTGGGGTATGCATCAGCCAAGCACTGATAAGAAATATCTAGGCAACAGAGGCCTGGGACCCTTTCCTACTACACAGTTGTAGACCTGTCACTCCACTTAAACTGCCGTGATTCCATCTTATAGAGTCCTGGAATTTGTAATGTAGGAACGTTATTTTCAACATTTTGTTGGAGGGTGTGCTTTTTCAAACAAAGGGTTTTCTTTTTGCTCATTTTACTGCCTTTATTTTTCCCATTAAGGTGAGGAGCATGGGAATATAGGTGGTCTGATGAACCTGTATTGATAATCTGATAATCCTCCTTCCATACCATCGCAAAACAACATACAAATTGCTTACCTATAAGGTCATCAGCTTTCTTAATGCCCCTACATTTTACCCTGGATATGTTTTTCCCCATCTTTGCCTGATGAAGAATCATGTTTCTTTCAAAAGCTTGTATAATGATTTTCAAATCTTTTTGGCTGTCCTGAAGTAGGCATTACCTCAACATGGATCTTGAGCTCACTTTTTTCTTTTGTCCATATGCTTAGCCTCCAGTAATTTTCAGTGTTCTCCAAAAGTCTCCCATTACTCTTTGTGCAGCATTGGACAGAATCATCCCAAGCAGCAAGACACAGCCAGTTCTTTGTAGGGCCAACTGCATCAAGTTGAATGGAAGTAGCTGGGCCTTTCTCTGAGAGCAGTGTGCAATTGTCTCCTCCACTGAAGGTCTAATGCTTGATTTTGATATAGCAATGACTGTACTCCTCTGACTTCACCATGAGGGCAAGAACTGATTTCCCTGTGTGGGAGCACTATATTAATTTGATATACTTTAGGGGGGGAGGGCACAGGCTGAAATCCTCTTAGTTACATCTAATGTTCAACACACACACACAAACCACACAAAGAGAGTTCTTATATTTCAGGAGGGCTGCTGCTGCTGCTAACTAGTTGGAAGGGAATGAGGGAGGGAGAAGAAGGGGGAAGCCAATTCAAAGTATTTATTTCTGGGGGGAGGGATAGGACAGTGCACCCTGCTATGAGGGCAATTCCATTGCTTGTTCCCTGTGATCTGAGAAGAAATGGTTCTTCATTATCTAACTTATCTCCTGACTCCCTCCTCTCCCTGATAGGAACGCAAGTGGCAGCACTGATGTTTGACAGCTATGGGGGTAGATGGGAAGTTTTGGCTGGGCTATTCTGGATAGTCCTCTGCATGCATTCAAAAAAAAAAAAAAGACAGAAACATATACTGGGGTGAACACAAACCTGCATGGAGTAGAGCATTAGCCTGGAAATGTGTACATCTTTTATGGGACACTATAGAGTTAGGGTGAAATTTTACTCTCATTTGAAAGGCAAATCATCTCATTAGGGTGGCAATCTCATGCTTGCAATGCAAATTCCCACCACATTCTCTGCACTCTGCTTCTTGATGCAGGATTTTAGCCACAGTCATAGGCGGGTTACAAACCGCCCATTTGGGGCAGGCTGCACCTGCCCCTTTCCCCGGTGTATCGGGGCCTCAGTGGTGACACCGGCAGCCGCTGAGGCCCCGATCCGCCGCTTTTCAGACTGCGGGGAAGCGGCAAAAGGCCGCTTCCCCGCAGCCTGAAAAGGGGTGTCCCTGGGGCTTCAAGCCCCAAGGACACCCCGCGGCAGTGGGGAGGAGGAGAAAGGGGCTGCTTGGCCCCTTTCTCCTTTGGTCCGCTGGGCACAGCCGTGTGAAGGCTGCACCCAGTGGACCAAACCAGGAAGGAGCTCCGAAATGGAGCTCCTTCCTGCTCCACACTAAGGGCGCACCATCCGCCCTGGCGCGAAGTGAGGACGTCACGTCCACGCTGCTCCGTATAGAGGCAGCACGGCCGTGACGTCCTCATGGCGGTGGCTGTGTGGAACGGCTGCTGCCATTTTGTGCATGCAGAGCACGCACTAGGGTTAGGGGGGTGCAGAAGCACCACCCCTTTCTAACCCTAGTACGCGCTCTGCGCGTACTAAAGTGCCCGTATGTAACAGGCCATAGTGTCTTCATATACAATTAAAAGACCTATCTTATGGGACTGTGCATTAATAAAATTTCATAAAGGGTGGTTATTAATAAACATATAATGATTTGAGGAAGGAGAGGGAAATATTCTCCTGGCCAAATCTCCCCTGCTCATAACTGGATAATAATGGCCATATTTTATATTTAGCCACCTAAGCTAATACAGTCTGATTGAGAAGACAGGAAATACTGTACAATTACAGACTTCCAAAGAATATTAGCAACATCTTAGATCCTAACACAGTGTTGGGTTTCTTTACCATTGAAATACAAGTGATGAGTGGTGGTGAACCTGCAACCTTCCAGATTGTTCTGGAAGGATGGGATTTGTTGTGAATCTGAAAGTTTCCCACTCTTTCAGTAGAACAAAGGTAAGGGCTGAGCCTGTCGAATGTGATAGTATCTTTAAACAAGAAAGGTTTATACTCTACCACAATCTGTTTTCCTTGAGCAGGAGTGGGGAAGCTATGACTCTCCAGAACCTTTGGGGTTTTGCCACCATAAGCCCCAGCCAGCCCATAACAGTAAGGGAACATGGAAAATGTATTCCCCTAATTTTAACATCACCTATCTCATATTGTTGGAAGAGGGCCTACACTGAACAGTTTTAGCCTTCCCAATCATTATTTGTATTTCAGTGTTAAGGGAATGGCATTTCAGAATTTGGCATGGCTACATGATTCTCCAAGAGAGAGAGAGAGAGAGAGAGAGAGAGACTGACTTTAAAATTCATTGTGAGCTAAATACTTCCATCATCAAAGTGTGTCTTATCTGTAACCTGAAAATGTGTACATCTTTTATGGGACACTATAGAGTTAGGGTGAAATTTTACTCTCATTTGAAAGGCAAATCATCTCATCAGGGTGCCAATCTCATGCTTGCAATGCAAATTCCCACCACATTCTCTGCACTCTGCCCCTGAGCAAATCTTCAAATGACCTTAGAGAGAAGAATATGAAATATAGAATCATAGAATCGTAGACTTGGAAGAAATTTACACTAAACCAGACGGTGCAGAGCAGGGGTAGAGTTGCCTCCATGATTTAGGCTGGTGAGGGTGGGGGTTGGAAGAAATATTTTTATTAGTCTAGTTATATCATTCTAACTACTTTAGTTTGTTTGCTTTGTAACGTGTTGCTTTACCTGTTGCAGAGATTTTAGTTTTATCTTTACAGGGAACAAGAAATCAAGGGGGTGCACCACGTCTTAAATCAGGGCTGGTCAAGACCACACAAGACACCTGTACATAACCCACAGATAACATTTTACTCACTCTTGTTCTAAATGATGCTGGATTGTGTTGATATAAAATATGGGTTTATGGGTTAGATAAAATAGACGTAGTTCACATATGCTGTATATGGAGGAGTCTCAGCTTAGCATTTTGTCAAGCCCAGCTCCCCCAAATCTGTTAAGTTTTCTTATTTCTCTCTCCCTACCCCAGCAGGCCTGGCCCTTAACACTACATCATTATATCACTTTAACTGCTGTGGTGCCATCCTATGAAACCCTGGGATTTACAGTTTAGGGAGAAGTATTTAGAATTATCACCCAGAGGCTGTAATGCTTCACTAAACAACAAACCCCAGGATCCCATAAGAATAGCTATGGAAGTTAAACAGGAATCATAGTGCTATAACTGTGTAATGTGAAATGTATGAAAGTTGACAGAGACAGTGTAACACCGTGACTGAGCATATGATTTCCTTATAAGTTGCAGGAGGTTCAACCCTGCCTACTTTAAATTGTTAATGGTAGAGAAAGATATTGAACAGACATTTTAACCAGATTGACATTTGAAGGTACTATGAGCAGGGGATCATGAAAAAGGGAGGAATGAAAGCAGAAACAGAAAAGAATTTCAACTGTCTTGATAAAAGTAGCATTTATGAACATTCTTATTCTGAAAAGAAATGTACATGACTTTGAGAATTTTGTACATTTTATACATTTGCAGGTTTTACAGTGCATGCTTGAGCAATTACCATGGAAACATTTTCAAAATTTGAACTGTTAAAATGTATACAATTGAAAAAAATAAACCCACAAAGCAACAGTGTGAAAAGGTGGACATGAAGCAACATGCACAAATACATGAAGCAATATGCACAAATACATTCACTCAATTGTATGTGAATGTCAATGCTGAAATAAAAGGGGGGGGGGGGGGCTTGAAGTGATATGAATCAAAGATGAGGAAAGAAAATGCACATGGACTTTGAGAAAATACAACAAAATAGAGCCAGAGAGATATGAGAGAAAATTTTTTGTCCTCTGTGGTTTTCATTTAAATTACCAATAGAACTGTAAGGGACAGAAGAAAGAAGAAGCTCACCACTACTGATCTCTCATACACCTAAGTACAACCATTTCAAAGCATCCACGACTGTTCCTGATCACTGCTAAGATTAGCAATCTTGTCCCACCCAAATGTGTGTGTCCTTGTTCCAAGGATGAAATAAAACATTCCTTCCTGTATTTTCCTGTGTTTTTTAAGCTAACTGTTGCCATCAAGGTGTCACTGCACTCCAGCTCCTGCAATGTTTCTTCATTGTATATCATAGGGAGGTCTGACAAGAGTATTAGGCTAAAAACACCCAGCTATTGCTTTCTTAGAGAAGTTGTTTATATTGTTTGCATATCTCTACACATACTTCCTTAAAGATGGTCTTCTTTAGACATGGCATACATTTTTATGTATATTTGTAGAGTCATCCCATTTTGGTCATATTGAAACTTATGCAAAGTTCTAGAGGAGTCATTTTTGGATTTATTTTCTCACTGGAAACCTAGACATAAGCTGGTGTCTTCATCTGATCCTTCATATTTTTCATGTTGTGAAAGCTTTCAGTTTTTCTTACCACTGCTTTGTATTTTTTGTTCTGGTGCACACCTGTATTTTCCACTTTTCTTTCACATACTTTGTAAGTGCATAAATATTTGAACTTCATATGCATATTAATTGTAAAAAATAAAAGTGTTTGGAGTGGAAATTCCAGATGATCTTGGTTACCCAGCCCTAGTTTATATGATCAAGCACTATATATAGCTATGGCTCTAGAAAGCCATATGGGAACAATACTGCTAGAGTTTTTCAATATCCACATTTCTATACTATTTAACATTTGCAGTGGGCAGCAAGGAGATCTGAGGAAAAACAGAGTAAAGGTCACTAGCCTTTTCAGTGAAGTTTCTTCTTTCCTTCCTCCATTTGTTCTTCATCCATAACAGGACCAATTCTCCCTTCCATCACTTTTCAGTCTCCATTAAGCTAACACACGCTTCTAGATAGGTATTTTACTTTGCAAAGTTCACGTAGACATAGAAATCTGTCCCTTTCTATTTCAAGTGCAAGAGATATTTAATCCTTAGGGAGGTTGCTGTGTGCTTAATAAGGATAGAGATATAAATTATTCTATCATTTTATGGGCAGTGGTGCATGTGGGTGAACAATTGCCTGCAAGATCACATCAGCTTAAACACAAATCTCTTTAGTGGAAACAATATGTCCAAAAGCATTTTCTGTTCCTCTTGATAGTTGTTACACCTTCATGGATGCGGTTTTTTTTGGGGGGGGGGGGGCAGGTATTCCTTAGTTGAACTATTCTACTGTCTGTAATTCTGAAAACAGAGCTTAATGAAGTTACTTTTCAAGACTAATTTCTAGACTCCCTGAGATAGCACGGGTTCTGGCCATGCTGACTGAAGGTTGCTGGGAGTTTAGTCCAAAAAGTAATGGCTGGCATATTGTCAGGAAAAGTCATGAACTTATGATTGTATGGTCTAGAATTGTGACACTGCTCAATGGCCACATTAACAGGAAGAAAGTAGTGTCATAGCTGCACCACTGGGACAATTGTACAAATGAGATAAACAGTGTGGCCATCACACAACAGTTGTGATGCATTCAGCACTTTACAGAGCAGGCTTCCATCTTGCACAGTTGCTTCCATCTTGTCATAATTTTTTCTAATATAAAGGATGTACAGCCTGGTCATTAAGGAAAGCCTCGGAGCAGCTTTGGGGCATGGTGTGCACACAATGCATCCCCTGACTCTGCCCCCAGCTCGGTGTGATGCTGCATGCCGCACCACATGGCAGGCAGTATTACTGTGCACCTCTGGCACTGTGTCTACATGACACAGCACCAAAGGAGCACCAAAAAGCAACAGCACTGGCAGCTTTGAGGAACTTTCTGTGTCACGGGAAGGAGCTACTTTTTGCAGTTCCTTTTTGCGCTATGCAAAGGTGAGATTGGGGTCATGACATGTGATTGCCACAGCCCTAATCAAGTACTAAAAGGGGCGGAAGCAGGCTGCGCCTTAGGAGTGGTCTGTACAGCCCCATAGTTTTGTATTATACCAGCAATGTGGCCCCTTCATCATAAAGTTATGCTCTGCAGCCCAAGATCTACCAACTACTCTGAAACAACCAGCATGGACAAAAGAATATGGCAAGTTCAGAGTAGGAGGGTAACTTCCTACTAACATCCTTAGTAGGGTGGCAGTCCTAGAAACGGAGTGAAGCTTGTTCTTGGCAAACCTAGTATTGGTATGTCCAAAAGTCTAATCTAGTTGAGAATCATGTGGACTTCCAGATCTTATTTGACTGCATTTGCAAGAGTATTTAGCCAGCACACCCAATGGTAAGGATTGATGGACACTGCAGATCAACAAGATCTAGTGGAATCCATTATTCCCATCCCTGGAATAACCACTGGTGACTCTGTTTAAAGGGAGGTCCCACAGGTATATCATAACAAATTCATTAAAATGGATAATAGAGCTTTCCAGTATTTTTGTAGCTGTATGATGTTAAAGTTAAATGGTTCTCCCAATGCAATCCTATTTATATTTACTTAGAAATAAATTCCACTGAGAAGGATTTACCTTTTATTCCACTTTCCCTGGATCACAGGGAGCCTTAAACTAAACACAGACCCCTAGCAGAACTAATCAAAAGCAACACGTATTATTTGGTATTGCCAGTCAATCTATTGCAATTCAATTGATATCATTTTGTACAAAGCTGCAACAAGCAGCCACACAGACTTTTATGTACAGAAGGTAAAAACAAAAATAGAAAAATACTACAAGGAACAACAAATCCAAAATTGTTTATAAATTCAAGAGTAAAGGGAAAAATAAATAGTATGACATCTATAGCCTGCCTTTCAGTGTCTATGGTCTGCTTGCTTGCTCTTTCTTCCTCTCTCTTTTCTGATTTAAAAAATAAAATTTATCATGAAAATAAATGTAAATATATATAACACAAAACTTTGACTCAACACCAGCCAAAGAACAATACTTTAAACCTAAGGCAGATGTACAAAATTGACAGGGGTTGGCAACTGCATTGGTCCATCCCAGAAACTTGGTGGGTCTGGTTCTGGCCCTCAAATTGTCTAGTTTTTTTTAAAAAATCCTTTAAAAATGGTTTACTAAAAATGCCATATCCCAAATAATAGGTAGAGTCACAAAACTGCCATATCCCACAGAGTAGGTAGAGGCACATTTTGATCTTCTTGTCTGTTTCTAGTTCCAAGAAAGACAGAAAGGAAGGAAGGGAAAAAGAAAAGAGGCTAAAGAACATTTGACCTACAGTTCCAATCAGCCCTGGTTAGCAAACCTGATAGTGAGTGGACTGGTAATCCAAAACATCTGAAAGGGTAATTGTCCCTAAAGAGAAGCATATGGTTGTAGAAATTGTTTAAAGGAGAAGCAGATTCACATTCATTTCTATACTGGCTTAATTTTGTTGTCTGTTTTTTGTATCTGTTTATTTGCATGTAAATTGTGATGGCCTATGTCTATGAACAATAAATTTTACATGACATGGCCTTTATTCCTAAGAAAGAAGGTTGTGGAATGATGCCCAGATACTCGCCTGAATGCTATTGGTTGGCCCAACTATGGCAGATTAATTGAATCAGTTGTTGAATTATGAGCCAACATGTAATTAATTCCCATTTATTCAGTGGGTCTATTGCAGCTGGGACTGAAAAGAGGATTCGGGTCACTACGTTAAACTAACTCACCTTCCAATTTATTAAGCAAATTAAGCAATTATTATACCTAGTCAAAAACCTTTATGATAAGGTCTAAACAAATACTACTTTTTTCGGACTCTTCACATATTAATATTTCTGTTTATTCAAACATTCATTGGCTAATAGAAATGAAGGCTCTTATTCAACAGCTGCTGCTTCTCTCCTCCCCCCCCCCAATGCAATATATGATAAATGCCAACATGTGGGTACCACTAATTCACCATCACATTTAGCAAAATGCTTATGAAAGTGAGGCAACACTATTCAAGATTGCTGAAATATAAAAAACATTGATTTATTGCTTATCATGAGCTCTGCTTCCAAGAAACATATTTTATTTTTAACAATGGAGGTCATCTACATAGACACATGAGCACATACACAAAGTATGCCCCCCTTTGTTTTAATCTTCAATATGATTTATCAAGTATGGTGCCAACTACTTCCACATTCCTGATCATTTATGATAAGTGGTTTGAAACTTATCAAGAAATGCTGATTCAACCTACAGAATCAACAATATTGGAAGACCCTCTTTTCATGAATCTTCTTGGTAGTCATAAAGGGCATCCCATTTCCAGCACTAAAGGAGATATTGAAAGGATGCTTATTCTTTTATTCTTCCTTTTGGAGTAAGGGAAGTGCTGAGCCAGAGAGTACTGCCCTCGGTCTGTGGTGGCTTCATTTGCTATTCTGTCACCTGATCTCTCATTGGTTGAAACAAAGCCAATGATAAAGATAATTCAGAGCGAGCATTTACAAAAGCTGTGGTTGTTACTGCTGTCAGAGCTCATTCTGGTAGAATAATTTTCTGCTACTCACTAACTCTTCTCTTTTCTCCACAGCTGTAGGCAAAAGCAAAAACAGTGAACAGGATTAAGGAGGAGAAACTACAAACCTGTATGGCATTTAGGATTTTATTTTCTGGAACCATTTTGAACTTACAACGGTTTGATTTCACCTAGAGGAAAAACTGAAACAGACAAACGTTCAGCAGAGGCCTGAACAATTAAGAATACTTCCATTTTTCTAAAAATCTCTCAATGAAAGTTCTGTGTGTTGTGTAACAGTGCACATTTTTAGAAAAAGATACAGTTTACAAAGAGAAGATAAAAATGCATAAATATAATAAGCCAGAATTTGTGAAAAATAAAACAGACATTTAAGTCCCTGGGGATATTAATGTAAGGACAAATAGCAACCAGAGATTTGAGGAAGATAGAGCTACATTACATATCTGAAGTCTCACCAAGACTTGTATCACATAATTCAACTGCAAAGTCAAAGTCAAATCTTACAGAGTAACAATCCTACAGAATACAGATCTGGGACTCATAAATGTGACAAAACCCTATGTGTGGAGAGCAATGAGGAGAGGAAAAGAAGGACCATGTTTTAGGAACGAAGGGCCTGTACAGATGGGTGTTTTGTGCCAGCCTGGGCCCAAACTAGGGTTGCAAGGGGAGCTGAGCATTTACATGCTCAGCAACCCTACCACACATTCTGGCCACCATCATGGCTTGCACCCGTCCATACGGGTGCGCCATGATGACATCCATGCAGCACAGTTTGCAAACAGCACTACATTGTGCAGATGTCATCATGGCACCCCATGTGTGGCCTAAAAAGAGCCCACTGGGGAGTGGGTTCTTAGGCCTCCTGGATGCTTTGGCGTTTGGTTGCCACGGTCTCCATCCGGGACGGAAAGGGGTGGCGTCTCGTCTCCCCTTTCTGCCAATCTGCCCAGCCCCTGAGATTAATATTATGGTGAGTTTGGCTTATAAAACTAAAATTTAGGCGCTTTACAGACGCGCCTATAGTGCGTGTTAGCGTTAGAAAAGGGCGTTCTAGGGTTAGAAAGGGATGTCACTTCCTGACGCTCCTAACTCTAGTACGGACTGGGTCCGTACAAAATGGTGATGCCCTATTCACAAGGGCGCCACCATTGCTATGTCACCACCACGCCACCTCCCAATGAGGCAGCATGGAGTGACATACTCGCGCCACGTGAAAGCGCCTGGGGCGCTCTTTTGGCGGTGCAGGAAGGAGCTCCATATCGGAGCTCCTTCCAGGATTTGTGTCGCTGGTGCAGCCTCTACACGGCTGTGCCAGTGATGCAAATGAGAAAGGGGCCAAGCGTCCCCTTTCTCTTGGCCCCGCCACCATTGGGTGTCCTTGGGGCATGAAGCCACAAGGACACCCCTTTCCAGGCCGTGGGGAAGTGAGTAGTTCAATAGGGACTGTTGTTTGTTTGCTAGCTTTTAATGATCATCTCATCCAATATGTTCTGTGGCGTTCCAATTTCATTTTAAATCTAATCACCGAGAACCATGTACACTTTTGACACATGTACAGAAATATGAGCTGCCTGTTGAAAATTATTTATTATTGAGTAGTGGCATTTTAAGAGTGAAGCACTGATATGTAACTTTCAGAGTGATGAAAAGGTGAAAGAAAATGAATAATTTGCAACAGAGGAGAATACCATTTTGGAATCACTGAGAAACTTTCATCATTTGTGAGCATGTTCTCTCCCCTTCCCACCGATGCACTGATTTGTATTTTAGAGATGAACCAAGTCCTCAGAACAATACTTTCCTTAGCCAAGGTCTTTTAACAATATATTGTGAGACAACATTAGGAAACATTCTTGAAGCCTGAAGGTTTGGAAGGATATCAATACCACTTGAAGAAAATTTTATCTCTACAAACCTACTCGATTCAAAATGGCACACCCAAAACACACACAATCATTAATTTATTTTAATTCTGAAATTAAACCATGGCTTCATAGTTATTCCTAGCAAAGAGGAGGTATATATTATGGTATTAGAATATGTGGCAGCAAGGGAGCCTGAAAAAGCTAGAAACTCCTAGAATCTTCCAAAAATGACAGTCAATGGCCACAATACAGATAGCAGTAGGACTTGTAGCTCCAGGGTAATGTTTTCAAACTCTAGCCAGGAATAGTTTGTGTGTGGGTGCAAGAGAGCAGCAGGATTGGACTAGAGAGAAGTTGGGAATCCTTATCCTGTTTTGATTTAGAGCAAAGTAGAAGAAGGAATGTAGGCCTTTTAAAAACCTCAGGAGGTTATGGGTTTGATTTTATAGGATCCTAAAATAATTTTGCAGCTTCAGGTCAGAAAAAACAACGTTGTTGTTAACTGCCCTTGAGTCAACTCTAATTTATGGCAATCCTGTGGATGAGACAACTCCAATCCCACCTGTCCTTCACTGCTCTGTTTAGTTCTTACAAATTCATGCCCATGACTTTCCATCTGGATGTGGTCTTCCTCTCTTTCTGCTACCTTCTACCTTTCCTATCAATATTGTCTTTTCTAATGAGCCATGCCTTCTCCTGTTCTGGGCAAAGTACAATAATCTGTTTGATCAGCTTGGCTTCCAGAGAGATTTCAGATTTGAACTGTGATCTGTGCAAGGACCTATCTGTGACTCACACATCTCTGGTAACTATTATTATTATTATTATTAACCTTTATTTATGAAGCGCTGTAAATTTACACAGCGCTGTACATGCAATCTTTTTAGTTAGACGGTTCCCTGCCCTCAGGCTTACAAGCTAAAAAGACATGACACAGAAGGAAAAGGGAGTGGTGGAGGGAAAGGGTAAGAGGTCCAGCAGTTCCTCTCAACCTCCGAGGCCTGGACCAAGGCAGATGGACTGAAGGGAGGGCTTGGCTTCAAAATGGAAGGTTAATCATTATCCAGGGAAAATACATACTCACAAGTAGGATAATACATATACAGTACAAAGCAATACAGGAAATGGATCGATAAACAGCCAACAACAGAACATCAGATAGTAAGCGACAATTATGCGATGCCTGGGAAGGCTTCTCTGAATAGGATGGTTTTCAACTCTGTTTTGAAGCTGGTTAAAGAAGTGATGGTTCTTGCTTGTGGAGGAAGAAGGTTCCAGGAGTGAGGGGCAGCAAGTGAAAAGGGGCGAATCCGGGATGGGGCAGAGGAAATCCTGGGCTGAGACAGGAACCCTTGACTACCAGAACGGTACTACGATATTTTTTCCTGAATGACAGCGCTCTGGGCCTTCTTCCCCACTGCTGTCCCCAAATTAAATCAGACCCTTTAAAAAAAACCTGTTTCAAAAGACTTTGTATTGGTAACATGGATGAAATTCAAAATGCTGACAATGTTTTATTAAAATAAGAACCGAACTATATTGTATAGATATTTCAACAAAATGTTATATGAATAAATGTAAATAAAGCAGTTGTTGTTTATGGCACTTGTGTTACTTATTTTAGTTGGTGAGTTTTTTTCTTAGTGTTAACTTTGAGGCTGGACAGATGGGGGGGAAGGGAAGGACACAGCTCCTGTTTCTGCTGCTGTCAAGGCACCATTAGTGCTCAGGAGCATGCGATGACATCCATTGTGTGCCGTACCATTTGGACACAGCACACAGTGCATGTCATCAGCTCATGCACCATCTGAAGGCGCATGCACCAAAATGGCGCCGGGAGAGCATAGTAGGGCTCGGGAGCATGGGGATGCTTCCCTCTCCCAAGCGCTTAAATCGGCCCCAAGATGTCACTTTTTGCCTTCTGTATCAGATCTTGGTTACAATTTCAGTTTCTTTAACAACTCTCCATAGTGTAACAATATTAGTTTTCAAGGACACTCCTGCTTAGATTCCCTAAGACTAACTTATCCTGCTTAGATTACCTAAGACTAACTACAAATCCTGCCACACAGGCTAACTATAACCCACAGGTTATTTCCCTATAAATAACTCCCTCACTTGAAATATCTATTCGGTTATAAGGCCCTCAACTCTAAACTTTAACCTCGGGTCCTCTCTGGAACCCTCAAATAATACGTCCCTCTCTGGACTCAGCAAGACCCTATTTATCCTTCTAACTGCCACTAATGGAAATGTCATCTTCCCTCAACCAGCACTCCATTGGCTGATGACAGCTGGCTTGTGATTGGCTATTGCTAGCTTATCCTAATCTACCTTTTCTCTATACCATCTCTTTATCTTTTTGGCTGTCCACAGACTCTTCTCCAGCACCATATCTCAAATTTTCTTTTTATCCACTTTCTTCACTGTCCAGTTCTTGCATCTGTACATGATGGGGAATACAATGGCTTGGATGATTCTAACTTGACTGTTCAGCTGTATATCTTTGCACTTTAAGATATTTTCTATTATTTCTTTGATGCCCTTTACATTAGCAATGTTCTTATTTCTTGACTGCAGTCTCCATTCTGAGCAATGTTTGATCCAAGGTACTAGAACTCTTTTACTATTTCTATTTCTTCATCATCTTGGTTAAATGGGCATAGATCTTTTGTGGTCATTATTTTTGTTTTCTTTATGTTCAGCATCAAGACTGCCTTTGCACTTTCTTTGTCCTTCTTTAATTTCAAGTCTGTGATATTTTCTGCTAGTGGTATGGTGTCATCTGCATATCTTAGATTGTTTACATTCTTTCCTCCTCTCTTTACCATTCCTCTTTCCAAGGCTAAGCCTACTCTCTGTATGATTTTTTCTGCATATAAGTTAAACAGATAGAATGCAGCCTTGACTGACCCCTTTGCCAATTGGGAACCATTCTGAAAAAAAATGATGAGTATGTTAAGTTCTTTCCCAAAATAAGAGGAGGGGAAATAAACCCACTAGTGCTCTCTCTTACTCTCCCTCCCCTTTTTCAGGATTATTCACACTGAAGTCTGTCATCAGGTCAAAGGATGAATTTTTAGTTCATTTCTAGAAAGGCATACAGGATGAAATTCACACCTACTGTCTTAATGAGAAGGCTGCAGTTTGCAAGAGCCTCTGTAATAAATGACTCTTAGGTAGGTAGGCAGGAAAATACAATGTCAAGGGAAGACAAATAAACCAAAAGCAAATGGAACTGGGTGGCTTGTGGAGAGATCTATCAGAGGACGTCAGAAGTTCCTTGGATCAGCAAAGGCTTTTGGCAACATCATTTAACACACATTTTGAAAACATTATAGGAAAAAATTGTTTTGGTGCACTCCATAAAAATGGCTTGGTAGCAGTGTATTAGACTTGTTTGATTGATTTCTGCTAAGATTAGCAGCATGTTGGGTTGTAAAAGGAAAACTAGAATAAGTGGTGAAATAATTTATACCCACTATATATTGTAAGCAGTTTTATTCATTGTAAAAATAAATCTGTTCCTCTGTCTGAAACTATCAATTAAAAAGGTGCCCATTATTCATGAAAATAAATATATAGTGTGCTATCCATGACAGGAGAATGTATCATGTATAAGTGGTCAATAAATCATTTGACAGGGAAAAGTGATATGGGAAACGATGGCACTTAAGCTTTCAATGTTCATTAAAATTATAACCGCAGCAAGCTGTTCACCAGAGATTCTAATTCAATGGCACAAACCCCCACATCATCTCTTTAAACATCAAACCCATAGGGCCTATTCACAAAATCATTTCCCCCAAAATAGAAGACTGTTCCAGTTTTGGGAGAGCAAAGATGGTATATTCAGGCCCTCCAGTTATTTGGAGCATACAGTCCCTTATCATAACATATTTTAGGGCAGTGTTGATGAGCATTGTTTGTCAAAACACCAAAGGTTCCACATATCTTTTGTAGATTGTGGATATGAAGACTGTCCATACTAAGGGGATAGGCTAATGATCACATGTTTTAGAGGTCATGGTAACAGGCAACCTGCATGCAGAAAGTTTTCTAGTTCTTGTATATGTCACTAAACAAATTATCAGTTGATTTACCATAACGTTACAGGAAACCATAAAGATACTCGGGCATAATTTCATCAATCAGATGTCATACTAGATGTTGAATCAAGTAATTCTCAATCCCATGTAGCTCTTTAGACTCAAACAGATAAAGGTTTTCTTTAGGGAAATTAACTTGGACACACAGAAAGTAGCGGGAGATATGCTATTGCCTCAGATGCTGCTGCAAATAACCACACATAACAAGTTTGGAAGAAAAGCCACAACTTTATTAGCAAGCAATTGGTAAGGTTTGGCACCAAGCATGAGGTCAGGATCTGCGAAATCAAACAACCCCATGTTTGTCTGATTATCCAAAAACCTGGTACCCACCAGGCACTTGGGATGACCTAGGGGCTAAGGAACACAACTTGACTGCAAAACATGCCATGCGTTCACATATTCACTAAGCCCCTAGTCACTGGGAGGCACTCCCGCGTTATGGCCCCCGCAATGGCCATACACCTGCCCTATTCGCCCCCGGGTACCTATTGACTCCCAACCAGAGCTCCATAGCCCTGGTACCACACCGTGCAGATCCTGGCCTATGCTGCCACCCCAAGTTGTGACAAAACCCCCACAAAACAGCTGTGGGTGGGCGGGGGAAGCTGCTCCTGTCTTCCTCCCTTCCTAGCTTGGCTCTGCACTGTGCGAAGCCAAGCGCCGACTGGGGGATGGGGCCTGCAGCACGGCCTTATATAGGCCTAAGCCCCGCTGCCCCACAACGTGTGCTGCAGAACTCCTCCTCCAAGGCAGCCCAACCAATGGGCTGCCTTCGAGGACCAGAAGCTCCGCACCACTGTGCCTGACTCCCAGAGCGTCACGGGGCGGAAGGACCGCTCCGTGCACCAATAGGGAGCCGGGGCAAGCCCCAGTGCATACTGGGGCTTGTAGTTTTTGCCGCCTGTAGTGGCAAAACAGTCTGCCTGGCTAGCAGGCGACCGTTTTTAAGTGTGTAGCATGAAAGAGTCCATGATGTATTTTTCATTTTTGGATAATGGAGGTTCTCAACTGTATGACTCAAGGAGGGGTGGTAAGACTTCAACCCTTCACAATTTACTTTGTTGCTATAACCTAAGATCCATCAAAGAGAGTCTATACAACTGTGAAACAATTAATTTGTTTCAACTACTAGAACTGACAGGATAACACAGTCCTTTCACACATGTATCAATTTTTGGCTATACCACTATCCATGCCCCACAACCATACAATAGCTGTCTTCATCTTAAAAGTTTAGTTTAAGAAAGGAGAGGTATTTTAGTGTTGCAAGTGTTAAAAAAAATCTGAATTTAATATTGAGATACAATAGCAAATTCCTCTCTACATTCTGCCCAGCCCTGACTGAAATGGAGTCAGGAGAGTGCAACTTCAGCAGCATTTGCCATTCCAAAGCCTTTTGGGGGTTTTGGAAGGAGCATGGGAGCCATTATTTTATGGTTCTGTTATAATATTGAATACAACTGCACAGCATAGATGTCAAAGGCCTAAAGCAGATGGGCAAAAAGCACCACCTTTGGGCCACATTGGCCCACAGTGTACAGATAACATACACCCCAAAAGCAACCAGAAGCCACGTGGAGATAGTGATTTGAGAAACCCATGTTTTTCTTCTCGTTCATTGAGAACTTGATGAGAATTTTTTTAAAAAAATATTCGTTCCACAAGTCCCCCTTTCAAAAGGTGATTTCTTCTCTCCCTTTCAGAAGCTAGCGAAATATTTTTCACAGATTTCTCAAATGACAATAAAAGACAAGTTGAATAATTACACTAATTACTTTGCATTTCAAACTCAATTACCATGTCAAAAGGAAGTTTGGCAGATGTTTAAAGAACATTCCTATGCTTAAAAAAACCTGAAGGCACACACACAAAAGGGGGGGGGAGCCCAGTCTCAACAAATAAACTGTGATTGAAGCCCCAACAAGAAATGCTAGAGTTGAGGGGACCCTCAAGGACCATCCAGTCCAACCCCCTTCTGCTATGAAGTAATACATAGGAATACGTGGGATCCTAGAGGTCTGAGCCCTGTTCAACATCAGGATGGCACTGGAAGATGGGACAAACCAAGAGTTTTCTTGGCATAAAGAGGGATTTTGCCATGGGCTGCCCCTGACGCTGAGACAGTGTGACCCTCACAGATGAGAAGGGGAGGGTGGTGTGTCAAATGGCAATGCTCTTCTGCCAAGCAGGAATCCTCAAAAAGGAGTGGAGTGGGGTGCAATGGCAGGAATTCTGCCATGGATAAAACCTAGCATTCAAAGGGATTGCCACCATGAAGGAATACCTAGGAGTTGGAGTTGAAGCTGAGAGCCTGTGACTTGACCAAGGTCAGCCAGTGAATTTCTATGGTGAACTGGGAGGCTAGAGTGTAATCCCAGCTTAGCCATCTAACTCCACAGGATGACATTGGGTAAGTCATACTCTCTCATTCATGGATATTCTGCACTTTCCTTGCCTATTATTATTATTATTATTATTATTATTATTATTATTATTATTATTGCATGACCTTAGCATCACCATGGGAGAGGTGCAGAGAGAGAGAGAGAGAGTTGGTTATGCCCTGCCTCTGAGGCTGAGAGAGTGTTACCCTCACAAAAGAGAAGAAGGGGCAGGGTGGGGTGCAATGGCAGGAATTCTGCCATGATGAATAAAACCTAGCATTCGAAAGGATTCCAAGAGGTCATCCAACCACCACCCCTCTTCTACCATGAAGGAATACCTAGGAGTTGGAGTTGAAGCTGAGAGCATGTGACTTGTCCAAGGTCAGCCAGTGAATTTCTATGGTGAACTGGGAGGGTAGAGTCCTGATCCCAGCTCAGCCATGTAAATGCTTATGGTTCTGCCCTTTGGTTTTGTTTCATTTCAAGAAAACCTCTTTAAATAATAAAGTTACAATTTATTTATTTATTTATACTATGGTTGGTTTGCTTTTGGGCAAGGATGGTTAAGAATGTCCCTGAGGCTGAGACAATATGACTTACCCAGGGATTTACGTGGCTGAGCTGGGATTAGCATTCTAATTATTATTATTATTATTATTATTATTATTATTATTATTGCCCAGCTCTTCAGCCAAAAGCCTATCAGAGCAGCTTACAAATTGTTAGACATTTCCCTGCCCTCTCTCTCTGCACCTCTCCCATGGTGATGCTAAGGTCATGCAATAATTATAATAATAATTGGCAAGGAGAGTGCACATTCTCTCATCCTCAGAGGCAGGGCATGACAAACCTCTCTCTCCAGCTCTCCCAAGGTGATGCTAAGGCAAACCTACTTTTATTTTGCATATATATATATATATATATATATATATATGGCAAGGAGAGTTCAAAATATCCATGAATAAGAGAATGTGAGAATTTGAATGGCAGAGCATGGCATAAAGGGCAGAAGGCCTCCCCTTTTGTTCTCTTTTGTTTTTCAAAGCAAAGCTGTGAGTGAGCAAAGCTAGGGGGGGAAATCACCCTAACAAAGGAAATAGCCTCTGGTAAAACCCAGGATGAATGGTAGCTTTTCTTACGCAAAATACCCAAATCCTGACCATCCAATTGTCAGCTGGAAGTTTCGTCTCTTCACTTCATTTGGAAATGATTAAAAATCAAAATTCTTACTCATGATCGAGAAGTGATCAGAATTTCTTCTCTATAAAATGCTTTCGAAATTTTCAAATTAGACATATTTCTACTAATTTTTGAATTTTGGAGAATATTCTTTACATCCCTACGTGGAGAGCATGCTGGGCCTGCACCGACTGTGAAACGCCGACACAAAAAGGAGCAGTAAAAAGCCACTTCTACTGGTGGCTGGGTTTGAGACTGTGGTTGCAGCCTGCTTTCAGAGCAGGCCATCTGGTCATGATGGTCGAGCGGTGATTTGTCCTTCTTCTCCTATTTCTTGTTTGGAGTTTTCTTTAGAGTTTCCTCCCTTTTTTCTCCTTCACACTCTGGACTCTTAATCTCTCTTCCTCTATCTCTATCTCTTCATCTTCATTCAACTTTCATCACATCCCTAGTGCTATCACAAATGGAGGACTTTGACTGACTTATTTGCCTTATCAAAGAAATTCATAAACTGGAATCAAGGGAACTAGACATAGGAAAGTATTCAGTCATCTAACCTCACACGTCTACTTTAGGCCCATTTAAAATGTTGCTGTTTGATGTGAAGGGAAAGACTCCAATTCAGTGTATACAAGCTAATTAGAATGGTAATTAAATACTATTTTAACACCAGTGACAAGACAGTGTTTCAATTAAACCTGAGAGCAGCAGAGTATCTGGAGGGAAGAAAAAGGAACTGTGTAGCTGTACTGTACATTCAGTGCCCCTCAGTATTTCTTGCCTGAGGTAGCTGGTTTATTCTGTATCATGGTAGGGCAAGTCTTGCTCTATTGTTAAGTGTTGTGGTCCCACATGGCCTGTTTTTGTACAGATGCACCCAGATGCACCTAACATGCTTGTATGTATAGATGCACCTAACTTGCTCAGATAGTTCTAAGAGTAAATGTTCTCTTAATGTGTGCTATTCAAGAGGGTGTCCCGCAAACTGATACTGGTCCATGAACCTTCATTTGTTGGTCCTCACTGAGTATAATCATATTCACAAGAAATGATGACCGCATCTGCACTGCAGAAATAATCCAGTTTCACACCACATTGTGATGAATCAATGTTATGGAATTCTGGCAATTGTCGGTTGCTGTGGCACCAGAGCTCTCTGAAAAAGAAGGCTAAATTTCTCACAAAAATAAATTTTCCAGAATTACATAGCATTGAATCAAGGCAGTTAAAGTGGTGTCAAACTAGATTAATTCTACAGTAAGGATGCAGCCTAAGTGAATATAATAATGTGGCACAAGTATGGTATCATTCACTCTCACATTGGAGGGGGGGCAGAATTGCTTGCCCACCATATTATATACCTTGAGAAACACTGCTCTAGAAGATGTTCTCCAAAAAGTTGGAATCTCTTAAAATAAGGGCCAGCTCATGTGGATAATGTTCACAGTTCATGTCTAACTAAAGGAGAGTAAATAGGTTAGCTATCTAATCCACCCTTGCTTTAAACAAGTAAATTGCTACATTGACAACTTCATTTCACCTTAACAAGGATGACCTGATAAGTGTTGTCTCAAGACAAATTGCAGCCACAGACTATATAAACTATGTTGTTTTATTTTAATTAGCAGAGTTGAAATTGCTTGTAAACTTCAGTGCTACCTTTCACAATAACCAATAGGTGAGGCAACAGGAGCAGAACAGCAGAAGTGAAGAAGAGGATAATTGTAGTATATTAAAATATTATGTGTTGAAAAATTGTAAAGAGTGCCTGGGGATTTGAGAACACATTTGTTGGGGAAAGGAATGTGATAAAGATGGAACACATTGTGGAGCTTTTCTCCAAATTCCCTCACTGATAAATGCTAATGCCTAGAAACCGCCTAATGAAGACTAGTTTACCATGGAATAAAGTCATCCGTGATGAGTAGAAAATGGAACATTTGTAAATACAGTGTAACATGGAATGATAAAGCACATCCAGTTTATGCAAAGATGTGCTTGCAGCAGTACAATAAATAATATCCGCATAATCAATTACTGAAGAAAGATGGATTGAATAAGTTGTTTGCTGACTATTTATGAAAACCTAAGCCTAGCACACTAACAAATAAAAAAGACAATTTGTCTCTAGTCTTTTAACAAGATTGTCAAGACAAGTACTAAAATCGTGCTTATTATGAATGATTCAAACAGCAAAACATTTCCAATTGCCTATTTTCATTCACACAGGCACATTCCAAGTTGAAGAAGGCAACAACTTTTCACTCTTAATTTGAAGAATGCAAACTCACATATACAACAGGGAGTGGGGGGAATTGTTGCTTGATATACAGTTAAAAGGAAGTATACATACTATCCAACTCCTAACCAAATGCAAGACCATTAACCACAAATTGAGAATAAGGCCCGGTACACATGGGTGGCGAAACGCCACCCCTCTTTGCTGTGCATTGTTGCTGCAGCAACCAAACCGTATGGCAATGATACGCAGGCAGGAAGTAGCTGCCTAGAGCAGCTTCTTCCTTAGGACGTCATAATGGCTGCAACACAGCCCTATGACGCCCCTTTCTAGCACAAACTTTTGAGTGCTCAGACGTCCATACATCATGGACACCCCCCCCCTGTGTGTGTGGTGTTGCTCAGTAATGGCACTGCCCGCACATATTAGGGCTCGGGAGTGTGCAGTTGCTGTGCTCTCCTGAGCCCTAGTTTTAACCCCATTACAGCGCTTCCTGCCCATATGTACTGGGCCTAAGATTACTTTTGAATTAGTTTCAGAAACTGTGAGACTACAGATGAGCAATTTGCACTGTCTTGCCAGTGAACTAGGGCTAGATGAGGCTGGGCATTTACATGCCCAAAAGCCCTAGTCTGCTGGCAGCTGCCTTCATGGTTCACCCCCATCCATCCAGGAGGTGCCATGATTATGTGAATGTAATGCAATGCCCAAATAGCACTGGCTGGAAGGGGCGTGGTCATGGCACGCAAGCGCACTAATCGCATCTCTTCCAGGAAGCTGCTTTTAGCAGCTTCTTTTTGCTCCCGTGCCATTTGGTTGCTTCAGCAACAATCTGAGCCAAACAAGGGTGTCATTTTGCTGCCCATCTCTTGAGCCCCTATCTTGAAACTAAAAGTAACATGAGAGCTTTTGTTTTAGTTCTTTTACTATTGTTTTCACATTAGTGTCATCCAGAGACCAAGCACAGCAAACATACTTTTTGAAAGAACATATTATTCAAAGCTTAAAATAATAATAAACTGAAAGCTCTATAAAACCAACAAACATAGCATCTTTCCAATTTAAATAGAGAAATATTAGTTCGACAGCTATAAGGTTCTCCAAAAACCATTCCATCCTGAGCCCACCTTGTTATATAGTTGTAATTGTGCACAGTTTCTTAATTATCTAGAAAATGGAGAGTATTGTGTCACTTCAAGAGCCTCTTGAATGTCTGTTATTATAGTGGAATGAAATGGAAAACAATAGGTACAAGCAGAAGAACAAAAGGAATAACAGTCTTCATTAAAAATAATAGAAACTTTAGAGATCTCATCCCTTTGGGCTGCATGCAAGATGGGAAACTGTTGTCTAATCTGCCTGACTTCTTCTTAGGGATGTAAATATTCAAGTATTTCACCCCGATGTGAGAACAAATAATTTCCACAATATTATCCCTCCTGGGGCATGGGCTAAAAAAAGAGAAAGAGTATTTCTGTGCATTTTTTGTCTGATGTTCAAACATTCTGATGTGTTTTAGAAGATTATTCTGTTCATTAAAAATAAAATAAGGCCATTTGTACAAAATCCCATGTTTTTCTCAAACACACACATACAAATGTTTCCAGATAGCCATGTGTTGTTCAAGATTACTATTTTTACTACTAGGTATTCCCCCCCTAACATTTTTCCTCTGGGAGGACTGGCTGTTTCATTATCCTTGGATTCAGTGCTGGTAGTATTTTTTTCTATTTTAGATTTTAATCCAGTACAAAGAAGAAATGGAGTGGTTTTACTTCCTTTTAAGGATTTAACAAAAACCTTGAATTATTTACCTGCCTACAGACAACTTTGTTGACATTTCTATTCAGAATACCTTTCTGAGCTGTACCTTTTCAATTGAATGGTTAGAAAAACATACCACAGAACTGAACAATGGTTCAAACCCATTTGTCTTTCTACTCCCTCTGTCCATTCTGTTCTTACTGCTGCTTTATGTTGGATTTTCTTGAGAAATACACCCACAATCAAATTGCTAAGACAGAAA
This sequence comes from Sceloporus undulatus, assembly GCF_019175285.1. Taxonomy (NCBI): domain Eukaryota; kingdom Metazoa; phylum Chordata; class Lepidosauria; order Squamata; family Phrynosomatidae; genus Sceloporus; species Sceloporus undulatus. The sequence continues at coordinate 155,534,964 of NC_056526.1, forward strand.
TTGCATTGCCTTATTCTTACACTAGTAAACTAGGGAACTTTCACACTACACAATTGTAGCAGTATGATTCCATTTTAACTGCCATGTCACCATTCAATGCAGTCCTATGGTTTGTGGTTCGGTGAAGCTCTAGAGTTCTCTGGCTGAGTATTCTAAGCACCTCACATTATAGCATAAATCCCAGGATTCCCTAAGGTGGAACCATGTCAAATAAACAAAAATCATACTGCTATAATTGTATAGTATGAAAGGGACCCTGGTGAACTTAAACCAGCATCTAATTCTCTAGTAGGGTTCAGAGTTCAGCTGTGGAGCCAAGCTTGCAGCAATATGTATGCTGCACAAGATTCCTTTTATCCAAGCTGAGAGCCTTGCAAAATAAACTTTAGGCTGAGCATTTAGTGCAAGGTGCCCATCAAAAATTCTATCACAATGCCTTATTTGCATATCTGTAAAACATCCCTGTCATTCTAGCCTTGACATTTCACTCAGAGAAGGCCACTAATTGTGTTAGTTTTCCTAACCAGAGGGGGTTCTTTTTGTTTCATTTTCTAATTTAACCAGCATTCACTTTCCACTGCACTGATGATGAAACTATACACATTTCCATTTGTGACTCTTATCTCCAGAGGTGAAGAGTTAGTGCAGTAAGACACGATGCTATTTACTCTCAGAATTGGAGTATTCTTTTTAAAAGCTGATATATAATTAAATTGAAATGACAAGAGTTGTTTTTGCTGCTAAACAAGACATGACAATTGAAAAACATTATTTATGAAATGACAAAGTTGCTGGCACTAGAAAGCAGAAATGGTTTTCTACCAGAGGAAATTCTATTGTATATGTTGAATTCTAATGGGGTGATACATTATTTCTTCATTATAAATTAGCATGCTAATCTATGCTTCTGCCTTTAGGAATTACTTCTGTCCATACACTTGGGAAGCAAGAAATAACTTTTGCCAGATCTTCATAGTTTGCCAGATTTAACAATTTGAAAAACCAAGTATCTCAGATATTTCAATAGGCTAATTTTACCTGAGTATATATTTCAGCACTTCAACGAAATATTTCCAAGTAAAAGAGTATGCAGACCGATTTGGTTAAGATAATGAAACAAATGTTGCAGGCAAGGAATTATCTATATGTTTTAATTGGGGAATGTAAGCAATATTTATAGAGTTTTCACATTCTTGATGAGAATATGATTTTGATCATTCAGGGAATTCATGAACCACAACAAGATTTTTCACAGAGAAGGCTATCTGCTGAATTCTCAACAGCTGCACTTGCGAAGGCGATGGAACTGAAATAAACCCCCTCCTGCAAATCTTAACACTTGTCCTGGCTTATATAAGGAGATAAGGTATTTCAGATAGTCTGGACCCAAGACATTTAGGGCGTTAGGGATCGAAACTAGCACTTTGAATTCTACCTGGAAACAGACCAGTAGACAATACAGCTGTTTCAACAGGGATGTCACACATTCCCTGTAGCCAACCCTGGTCAATAGCCTGTCTGCAGCATTCTGAACCCACTGAGATTTCTGAACTTTTTCCAAAGACAACCCCATGTGGATCATGTTATTTATGTGTTATTTACCTATTTCATTTGCATGCCATCTTTCTCCTAGAAGGCATCCAAGGCAGCTCACAGACAGAAAACATGTTTAAAAACATTACAATAAAAATTCAAAACAGTTGAAATAATCTAAAAACAGTATAAAACTGCATAAAAATTCACAAACGCTAAAGGGCACAACCAAAATACCCACCTATCCACAAAAGCCATGTTACAGTAGTTCAAATGGGATATAATCAAGGCATGTGTCACTGTAGCCAGATCTGATTTCTCAGGGAATGAGAATGGTGCCCATTCCTTGAGAAGGCAGATCTGTCTACAGTGACACACTAGTTTTAACTGTGCAAAAGCACTCCTGGCCACAGCCAAAACCTGGGCATCCAGACATAAATCTGAGTCCAGGAGCACATCCAAGCTGTAAACCTGAGATTTCAGGGAGAGTGTAATCCCATCCAGCACAGGGTGAATCCCTGTTCCCTGAACTGCCTTCAACTGACCAGGAGCACATCTATCTTCTCTGGAATAAGTTTCAGTTTGTTCACCCTCATCCAGTCCATTACTGACTGAAGACAATGGTTCAGCAGCTTCCTTGGAAATGAATGGAAAGAAGATATATAGAGTTGTGTGTCATCTGCACTGGCAACTTTAAAACCCAAAACTCCAGATGACTTCTCCCAGGATTTTCATATGGACAGCATGGAAAGACAGAACTGAGCCCTGTAGTACACCACAGGATAGTGGTCAGGGTGTCAAACAGGCATCCCCCAACACCACCGTCTGAGGCTATCCCTCTAAGAAAGAGCAGAGCCACTGTAAAACAGTCTCTGAACCCGATCCCAGAGAGGTGACTCAGAAAGATATCATAATTGATGGTATCAAAAGCCACTGAGAAGTCCAACAGAACCAACAGGGCCACAGTACCCTCTGTCTAGTTCCTTGTGTAGATCATCTAGAAAGGCAACCAAAGCAGTTTCTGTCCCATGGCTAGGCTTGAAGCCAAATTGAAATGGATCTAGATAATCTATTTCATCCAGGAATGCCTGGAGGTGGAAAGCTACCACACATTTTATTACCTGCCCAAAAAGGGGGGTATTGGTGACTGGCTGACAGTTCCCCAGTATGATGGGATCAAGGAGGGATGTTTTCAATAATGAGCTCATCACAGGCTCTTTTACACTAGATGGAAACTTGCCTTGCTGTAGTGAGGCATTCACTACTTCCCTTATCTAGTCCATCAGTCCTCATCAGGCTGCTTTCAACAGCCAGGAAGGGATCCTCTCCAAGAATCGTGTCCACATCATCAGGTTGCACCAATTGAAATATATCCAATAAAACTGCACAGGAAGGTGCCAAGGTTACATCCACCAGTCCTGTATCAATGACAGCATCCAAATCAGAGTGGATCTGGGTGATTTTGTAAAATATGTTTCTTTTGAAGATGCATGGAGTAAGTAGAAAGTTAGTAGTGGTTAAAATAGAACAAAGTATGAAATGGCATACAAGTTTTTAAAGGCCTTAAGCTATGACATCTTTTGTGAATGTTTTTTCCCCTCCCAGATTCTCTACTATCTTCTCTTCCCATAATTTTCATTTTCCCTTCTCCATTTTCTTTCACACAATGTATGTGTATGTGCATGCACATGCATGTGTGTCTGGCATGCTTACAACAACAGACACACACACGCAAACATGTGGACAAGTGTGAGACCATGATGTATAGCTATTGTTCATCATCTTATAAACTGGAATACCAGGAGTGAATTCTGGTATACTTTCCTTTATAAAAGATTTTACTTTTGCTTTGTGGGCCCACACTGAACTTTCATAAACCCATTCATAAGCCTCAGCATTGTGCTCCACTCCACACCACTCAAATTAGAGTCTGAGGACAGATTGCTTGGAAAATGCACTGGAACGTACACAGCTGTGGCAGTCACTAAATGAATAATGCATTATCAACATCTGTAGGATTTTTGAAATGCTAAGTGCCCAGATATGAAGTCTCTGCAGAGGACACAGATGGTAATGATGCTGTTGTGCTTGCAGTGGTTCCCACCAGAAACAGATTGAATTCTGTAATCAGACTGGACTGCTAATGGCTGAAACAATACATTCCTTTAACAGAACTAGCTCTCACTTGTATCTCCAAATGATAAATGCTTGCTTTGTGGGTTGCATTTAATTCCAAGGTTTGTTAAGCTAAAGAAATCCACTAATGAATATGGACATCTTCAAGCATGAGCACAGATGCCAAGACCAGTTGATAACACTTGGTGAATTTAATCTGACAATCCATTTTAAGGTAGAATAATTAAAATAAAGTTTCCATTCAGTGGAGGGAGGAGAAAAGATCATACCAGCATTTCAGCTTAACACAAAGAAACTTTCCCCGCTAAAGCAGCAAATCCTGCCATTTTTCATGGCTACAAGAGTATGTTGTTATTATTGAGCTATCTATTAAAACTTCTGGAACTCCAGGATGTAAGGTAATCTTATTTATCTAAAGCCATAACAAGGTAGCACAGTACACTGAATATGTGAAAAGAAGAACAGGATTGTATATGCATTCGCATTCTTCTCCTACATGTTTTCTATCATAGGACACTCTCCTTGTGATAATGAATTATGGGAAATCAAAGGTCACAGTGTGTCAAAAGTCAGGTTCAGAGACAAGAAGCTATAGTTCATCTTCCCTATTTAGTCCTGGATCAAGCCATCAGTAACATTTGGGATCACACTCTAGATATTTTGGTAATTATACCACACCAAACATACACACACACACACAGAGAGAGAGAGAGAGAGAGAGAGAGAGAGAGATTTTTAAAAATCATGTGCCCCACAAGTTTACAAACACACGCATGCACATACAGTATTGCTTGGTACCTTTATTAAGTGGCTTATCGCATGCATGTTAATTCAGCTTACCTCTATCCAATTAAAAATATAATTCAGGTGGCAACTTGATGATATCAGATGGTTTATACTGCCGAATTTGCCTCCCGATCACATCCTGGGTCCATCCCCACTTCCGGAGCTGCTCCTCCCAGCTCTTTTCAGATCTGAGAGTTTTCTGAGTTAAGAAAATGGCTGCAGAAGCGGCTGTGGAAGCAGGGATGAACCCGGGTTGTATTCGGGAAGCAAATTTGGCAGTAAAAACTGTCTGATAATATCAGGATGCCACCTGAATTAAATTTTAAACCAGATAGAGGTAAACTGAATTAAGATGCATGAGATAAGCCTCTAATACTGGGGAAAGTGTGCAAGCTTTCAAGTTCTCCAGAAGTCTCCTATCATGTGATATACACAACTACAGAATTTACTAGTTTTCAAAGCAGTAAACATATTAGTCTTTTGTGGCCTAAAAAGGAGGAAGGGGGGGGGGGTGTAGCAGCACCTTTAAAACTAAGTTTTTTTGTTTGTGCATGAGCTTTCGTGGATATAAACTAATTCTTTGGATGCAGTACAGAGTGATAATCGATGTTCAGAGCAAAAATGGTTCCTAATTACAAGTTCTTTTCTTGGACTGATCCCTACAAGTACAGTAGGCCCTTCTTATCCATGGAGGTTCTGTCCTGAACCCACCTGCAGATAGCAAAGACCATGGTACCTCAAGTCCCATGGTATTTAATGGCAGTGTGCATGCCCACAGTTGTTCTCCTAGGGCCATGTGCCTGCACAGGCATTGAATTTGATGGGGCTTGCCATCCCTGGATGCTCAAATCCACATATGGCAAGCCCATCATTGGGACGGGCACACCATACCACTTCTACTCCAGGTGGCACAGTATCCTGTCTCTTGCTTCAGGTGGACAGGGAGGATCCACAATTTCCAAAGTACCTATATATTTCCTAATCTTTTGTATCAGTTAACCATATGTTGCTATTCTAGCCAATATGTAAATCTGCTTATTCCACTGATGCATTATGGATTTTCTTACAATTGAATATTAGACGTCTCCATCATTTTATCATTTCTTTCTGATTATATCATTTGTTTCTCCATAGCTGTAGACTAAATATATGAGTGTCTTAAATTCAGTCAGTTGAAGCATGAAGGGATAATAGGGCATAAACTAGATCCCAGTTTGATACTTTAAATTCATGGTTCATGTACTGGAATCCCAGAGAGTTTCAACAGTGTTCTACGATACTGCGTTCATAATAATTTCATATGTACTTTTGCACACTTATCACCCTATCCGATTAATTTATATGCAGAACATATACAGAAAGCAGGATTTGATTCAGAGGAGGTAGGTGTGAAAATTGAGGGAACTAATACCAACAGTTTAAGATATGCAGATAATATTGTTTGCAGAAAGCTGCAAAGATTTGGAAGGACTATTGATGAATGTGAAGGAAGGAATTCCAAAAACAGAGTTACAGCTGAACATTAAGAAAACAAAAGTAATTACCATAGTTGATCTACATAACATCAATTTGGAGAATGAAGCCACAGAATTTCTATTCCTTGGCAGTCTTATTAATCAAAATAGAGATTGCAGTCAAGAAATCAGAAAACTAAGATATGAAAGGTCAGCTATGAAGGAACTAGATAAGATTCTGAAGTGTAAAGATATATAATTAAATATCAAAGTCAGAATCATCGAGGCCATAGCATTCTACATATAATTGTGAAAGCTGGACAATGAAGAAACTGTCAGGAAGAAAATCAACTCATTTGAAATGTGGTGCTGAAGAAGCTTTCTACAGAAACCCTGAGCTATTAAAAGAACAAATACATGGATCTTAGAACAAATCAGGCCTGAACTCTCACTAAAACCCAAAATGACTAAGCCAGGGCTGTCATACTTTGGATGTGTCTCCCTGGAAAAGGCAATAGTGATCAGCAAAATAGAAGGCACTAGGAAGACAGCACTACAGGTGGATTAATACAATCAAGAAAGCCACAGCCCTGAGTATGGCAGAAGAGTTGATCACTGGAGCTCTAACAGGTCTGTTATTTATAGGGACACCATAACTCAAAGTTGACTTAATGATGAGTAAGAATAGCAACATGAATTCAGATCACTCTTCAGGCTCAGAATGAAACTAGACCTATGCATTGGCCCATTTACTACCAGGTGATGTAAAGTCACTACATTATTCTAGTATATAATAAATTCCAGGGCCATGTTTTTCAGCTATATCTGAATAGAGAACAGTAATGTCTTCCAGTTAAATATCCAAGTCAAAATCCTGTTGGGGATGAATGCCTTCATAAGTAGACTTATGTTTACAGGAATTAGAACTGGACAGTTCCCTAACATCTGTATCCAGTACATTGTTGCTTTTATGTTATTATATAGGGAAGCTAGAAAAGTGACCAATGCACATTGGAACCAATGCACAATGGGACCAATGCACATCTGGACAGATGTGCAACAGGATTGCTTCCCATCAGACCTATTGTGCACTGGTCCCATTGTGTACTGGGACACCAACCAGAGAGTGCCAAGGTGCATCAAGACACTCTTGCCAGTGTCCCCTTATGCATCTTTGCAATACACTAACTGCATTTCTTAACCCTCTCCTACATAGGTATGTGCATGTAAAGTTCTGTAATGTACTGTGGTAGCCCCAGTTCTAGAAGTGAGTAAGATAGACTATGAGCCAGGTTGCCCCATAATATAGTTATGGTACTGGCCTTGCAAAATGATATAGCAGCAACCACTGCATACCATAGGGCTCAAGGCTTATCTCTTGCTGAGCCTCCCTGTGTTTCTTTCACTTGCTCTCAGTAGTGATGCAATGTGATAGTGAAGTATACTAGCTGGGAGAAGCATGTGCTTTGCACTGCATTCTGTTTATGTTCCTGAATGTCAAAATTCCTTTCCATGAAGGAATTATAATTTTTCACCAATTTGTTTCAGTCATGCACAATTACTTGCTTTATCCTTAAAACCTGTGGGGTGGATACATTGGTTCTTGATCTATAATAATGCCATACAGCGCTACAGATGTTGTTTAACTGCAACTTCCAGCATTTCTCATCATTATCTGTACTAGCAAAAGCTGATGGGATTTTCCATCAAACATCTAGAAGGCCACATGATTCTCACTCCTGAGCTACAGCATCTCACTGTGCCTCTCTGTCAGCTCCTGCAAACAGGGACAGCTCTACCAATGGGAAGAATGACACTATTACTTCACACAGTTATTTTTGGTTTGATGAAAGGGATGTACACTGTTAGTTCTTTAATGTATTATGATTGCCATTGGCAAGGATAGGAAGACATGATTGAGAGATTTGCTATCCCAGGTAGAAAAATAATGGCTCTTTCTGGGTTCTGTACAGCTTGACTTGGAGGATAGAAATATTATTATCTGCTCTGCCTCAGGCAGCACATTATCTTGAGCTGAGCCTGCAGAAAGCCCAGCCTAATTATTGATTACACACATGCACCAATAATGACTGAATAACCTTGTTCTAGCATGGACCACAGTCTATTCCCACCCTCATCCTTCATACACTGCAAAAGGCTTTGAACTGAGTTTCTGCACTGTATGCAAGTTGACTAGCTTGTCTATAAAGTCCAGGATTATACACACAATATTTAACATCATGGTTGGAAGAGGAAGGAAATCTATGAGGTGATTAGAATATTACTCTGTTGGAAATCCTGGGACTTTTGTTACTGTAGGAGACAACTCACATGAAATGGAAATATATCTGGAAAAAGGTGTGGGGGAAGGTGGGATAGGAAAGCATAATGTATATGAAAACAGGAAAATTAGGACTTGTATCTAAGGAAAAAAGCAAAGACCAAATATTCAAAAATGTCTCAAAAATATTCATCTGACTTAATTTGCACATCATAAATAGCCTCTGATATAAAACACCAATTGCCTTTAGGCTGATATATTCATTATTACCCATTTGTTTGAATTCATATTTTATTTATGTGCAATATTTGTCGTATTTTTTCCTTTGCACCAACCACTGCAATGGAATCTAGCAATTAAAATAAGCATAAATTAATTGCTTACAGGCAACCACTTTAAAGCAGTGAACTATAAGGCCTGTCAAAATATTTAATTAAAGGCCAGAGGAATCAAATAAATTGTTTGCACTTTAGTCTTCAGTTTCCCGAATATTGATTTTTTTCTCTCTCTAGTATATTCTCCCCAATAATAGTGGTGGAGAAGCCCTCTGTTGCAATAGGATAAAAATTATAGTTTCACCAATAGCAATGTTTAAAATTATTTATTTACAATGTTATTTATTGGATTATTTTTTACACCTCATGGCATGAGGGAGGAAGATATTAAAATGATAAATATATGTTGGCATCCTGTTCAGCAATTCCAAGATTGTAAAATGGGCATACAACTGCTGGGGATTTCATATTTACAGTTATCAATGATGTAATATTACCCCAAAACCTTTGCAGCCTGGTAGTGCTCCAACCAAAGCTCTGCAGACTGAGGTACAGGGAAACTATGTCTGCAGCACTCTCCTGGTTGCAAGATGCCATGATAAATGGAATCTCTTTGACCAGAGCCAAAGTGTCTCTCCAGCTATCTATTCTCAATATTCCCCACGATCAGGAGAGTATTGTAATGTCATTGCTCAATGCCCCAATCTCTAGTACCATGAAAACGCTTCATTCAGGGTGCTGCCAGGCTGAAACAGAAGGTTTTGGGGAGGTGACACTGTCAGATGTAACTACAGTGATGTAGCTCAATCACTGTGGTTATATTGGCAGTGTAGGATCTTGGTCATTGTCGGGCAGTGTATCTTCCCTCTATCTGGAAAAACTTACCTTTAGATCAGAGCTTGGAAAAATTACTTTTTTGACCACATCTCCCCAAATCCCCAGCCATCATGATGAGTGATTATCTAAGCTCTGATCTAAAGTGGCATAAATCATGGGTAGGTTGTAATTATACCACATGCCCATTTTATTCTATTCCATATCAAATTTATTGAATAACAGCAGCTCCCAAATTGCTAACCAAAAATGCTAGAATACTAGGAAGTGAGGGGTGAAACAGATGGCCCCAAAGGGACCAGATTGGAGCCATGGCAACAGCATGCAGCAGCCCCAATCTGGACAGCTTCTGCCCCAAATAGGAGCTGAAAAATCAGTTCCTATTTGGGTCAGAAAAAGGGCACCCCATCACCTCTAGAACCAGCTTTTCACTGGCTCTGGGATGAGTGGCATCTCAACATCATGCCCCCAAGTCACCCAGAAGCTGGTCAGAGTGTAATCGCTGACATGGCTTCCAGGCAAATCAAGAATGTGGCATTTCTAAACACCACACCCCCAAGCTGGTGTTGAGCTGTACTTTCAGGGTCATCTGTTTTGACCCTGAGTGTCCTTCCTTATTATACTATAAAACACAGAGGTAGCCACTCAGCTCTCCACAGTATTCTGGTTTTTGGTTTAGAAATATGAGAGCTCCTGCAAGGAATGGATAAATATGGCTGGCTCCAGTTCATTTAGGCTCATATTTTTCAACCATTAGGCTCATTCTGCCTACACAACAACAAATTGCAACCTTCTTCTCCACAACAAATTGCAACCTTCTTCTCCCCACTGCCACATTTTGTAATGCATGCATTGGTGTGTACAGATGCGCCAAATGCGCTGTGCTGGTGGCTTACTAGGGTTAAGGGGCTGCGTGGCAACCGCACGGTCCCTAACCCTAGTACAGTGCGGCGCTATAACAATGCCAGCACCCCATGTATATGGACGCCGCCATTGTTACATGATGGACGCATAGTATCCACATGTTGCACCACGCTTGTGACATAACGAGTGAGCCATTGGTGCACTCGGGCGTCACAATGGTGGTGCAAAAAGAACCCGCTTTTTTCTGGTTCTTTTTCCCCCAGCAGGAAGCTATGCAGTATCGTGGCTGTGGCTTCCCTCCGGCGGAAAAAAGGCCACCGCCAGCCCAGACCAAAAAGAAGGTATGTACTGGGCCTTAGTATCATTTTAAAAAATTAAATGTGTACAGTGGGCTCTTGGATTTTTGGGATTTTTTAAAATATATTTTCAAGCAGTAGATGGTTGAATCCATGGATGCTGATTCCATGGACACAGAGGTCTGAATGTACATAAGTTTTTAATACACAATTTGTTTTTGTTCTGCAAATGAAACAGCAAATTATAGTCACATCCTCATTCATTTATAATAGTTACCAACAATTTGTGGCCCACACATATACACTTCTAAATAAACCTGGAAATCTAAAGTCATGTGAGAGGATTCTCTATTGTGGCTCTTTCCTGCACCACTATCATATCTCCTGTTAAAACTCAAGGATGGTAGTGGTAATGGTTACCAATCCACTACAGCAAGGACTTCTCACTCATAATGTTGTGCTCCCAGTTGTTATAAAATCTGAAGAACCTGTGCTATATTTTGTGTCAATTCCCATAATTGAAGATAATGTTGGAGAGGGTCTTCAGAGAAGGTAAAATTCACACACAATAGGCTAGACAAGTACACTACTATTTTGTACCAAATAAATTCCATATTTTTCATGGTTAAGGGGATAGCTTAATAACAAATCATAGCTCTCTTCTTCTGTTACAGAGAAGGAAATTACATTTCACAATGAAACAGACACTAGTTTGCCTACTCTTGAAAATCATATGGGCTACCAGAACTATGACTAGGAAATAAAATAATTCTGTTGCTCAGAAATGGATCAGAGTTAGGACTAGAGCCTATGCTTTGTATGAGTAGTATTTTCAGTTTAATCCCTGCCATATCCATTTAAAAAGATCAGATAGCAAGGTGATGAGAAAACCTGCTTGAGATACTGAAGAGATGTTGGCAAACACAGTAGACGGTGGTGGTATACCATAAGACATAATATGAGTTGTTTGTTTGATTGATTGATTGGTTTCTCCTGGTGTCAAGGCAGTGAGAATTTCTTTTTAAAACTTCAGATTTACTTGGTACACCCATACTTGTACAAGCACAGATTTTCTTTAGAAGCATACTAAACAATCTGTTTTTCTAGTGCATTTCTATCATAAGCATTATGCTATCATCATTCAGCTTAGGGGTCTTTGGCAATAATGCCAAATGGAACTATCAGCAAACCATATGCCAATATATTTTCCTAGTGTGTTCACATGGCTTATTGCATGACATAGTTCTCATGCCAGAAGGACTTGAGTGGTGACCACTCAAGAGAGGAAAACAGATGCCATAATAATAGGTTAGATGCCAAACAATTTAAACTGTCCTTTTGAATATTATCAGCATAAATAATGTCTCAATGCTCCCAGAATTTTTTTTTTCAGCTACAGCTCGCTGAAGATATGTAACTCTTTGGAAACACTGTAGTTTAATTTGAGAATGAAATTAAAAGTCATTAATGATGCAGACATAGATGATGCCATGAATTCTGTAGATATGTATATGTAATTACATTGCTCTTGAAGAAATCAAATGCATTAAAGGGGAAGGAAAAGGGAGCATTTTGGTCCCAGGTTCTGTAGACAGTAGCAACAGTTATGAGCATATCTTTCAAATGTTTTTTATTTTTCATATCACCACAGATGTGTTGTTTTAAGTGCTGCTTGAGATAAAAAAATTCAAAACTGTTTGAATGATTCGAACCAATTAAAGTTAAGCTTTTCTTTGTCTTAGTTTCAAAATTTTGTGACAGTAGGGCTAAATTCGTGTGTGTGTGTGTGTGTGGCGCGTGTGTGTGTGCGCGTGCGTGCGTGCACATGTGTACACAAATTAGCCATCAAAAGAGTTATTCACAACTCTTCGTACTAACTGTTTGAAACTATTGAGTAAAGCAACTGGTGTCTGAATGTCAATCACCTTTAGTATGCTTTGTTCATGTTGGCATTGCTATGTATAAAGTTGTGAATTTCCCTGTTGGTTTTCACAGTATATGTACATACACTCTTAAAGTATAAAGAGGAAAAAACATTGGCAAGGTGAAAGTACAACTAATTCCTGGGAGAAAGCATCTGGGAAATGAGAGAGGAAAGGGATAGATTTGCCAAGTCAGTCAGTAAGTGTTAATAAGCAGGGGCCTACAGCCTAAAATCAGGACCTTAGGTTCTTTTTCATTTCTCCCCTCTAAAGTTGTGTCACTGCTTATATCACATCCTTTAGAGAAGTACAAAATCAGTGGATGATTAAGTTCTTAAGTACACATTATTCCAAGAGGCCATCTTGTACATTAATTTACAAATAGCAGCTATATACATGCACTCTCAGAGGACCTTCCAAACAGTTAATGTATACTTGTCTTTGACCCCTTTACCAGAGAGAGATCTACTGATTTACTGATACCAGTATCTACTGATTTATGACCCACAGATATTTTCAAGTGAACAATTTGCTCCAACAAAGGTTGGAGAAGAAGTCTAGATAAGCCTCTTCTCCAGTCTTTTTTTTTCTCCTCCCTTCATGCAACCACTAAAAAAATTAATAACGGTGCTCTTAGAATAGGAATGGGCATCTTCAGGTTTGTTTGTTTATGGGATTTATATCCTGCCTTCCTCCCTACACAGGACCGAAAATGGCTAGAAAACACATATATGTTCAAATGAGGGAGGGCTACAGCTGGCCCCATGATACCTGGGGGGGGGGACTCTCCCTGCATCCTCTAGGAACTGTGGGTGCAGTTTCACCAGGTTTTCACCATCACTCCAAAAATGATATAGGTCCAGAAAGCCCCTTTGTTTTCAAATGTAGAAGTACCAGAAGTCTGTTTTGTGTTTTCTTTTGTTCTGCTCTGTTCTGTTTCTGCACCCTTCCTGGTCCTTATTTTGCAAGATCAAAAACTTGGTAAAATTGTTCCTCAATGAGTAAAAGGCTAAAAAGACCCTGTAATCTATTTTTTTAAAAAGAAATAGGATGAAACACATGACAGGAAAGAGGTCATGCAGGACCATACAAGGTCTCCCAGAAGGGGTACATTAGCCATGTGGTTAGCACTTAACCCATCACAAAATAAAAAGGAACAAGGCTGGTATAGAAATTAACAGTTATTCTTCACTAGTGGCCTCCTGCCTGATTTGCTCCCTATGCAATTGAGAATGTTTGAAGAAAGCACTTGGTTCCTCCAACTCAAGTAAAGGTGCTTTGGAGCATCTAGTGTCTAGATCAAAATGAACGGGTAAGGCATCAACAGGCTGAACCTTCATCTGGTGACTCAGCCAGTTCACCTTTTCCTGGGCCCTAGGCAAGGCAGACTGATATTTTATGTGGCAATCATTGTTGTAGAATTCACTTCTGTTTTCCCTGTAAGAGATAGGAGTGTTGTTAGTTTGCATGTTATAATTACTAACTTTGGATGGATCTGATATTATCTCTATGGACACCTTTCCTATTTTCCTTTTGAAAGATCAGGGTTAAGTGCTGCATGTTGTAATCCATTCTCAAAGACTTAGTTTAGTGAACTGGATGGTGCTTTTTTATTGGTTGAACTTCACTTCCAGCATTGTCACAGTGAACAGTGAGGGTATTATTCACTTGTAAGTGAGAAATGTATACTCTATAGAAATAATTACTAAGTGTAATTGAGTAGGCAGGAAAGAGAATCAGGTAAACCATGGAACTCTGGCCATTGCCATTGCCATTTTCTCCTTTCATTTTTTAGCTCCCTCCATCCTTACATAAATCAAATTAGAAGCAAGTGACAAGGGCCTCTGAAGCTCTGTCTGTCTTTCTAATTGTCCATACTAGCATGCTATTCAAACAAACAAAGAAAAAATGGAGCCAGTAACTCCAGGTTTATTTCTCACATTACAGTTTGAAAGAAAATGTGCAGAATGGGGTGGAGGAATGGAAAGATCCCTTTCCTGGACCTTTATTCACAGTTTTTAAATCTAATTCCACTATGAAGTGAATACTGCTTCTAGCCAAGAAACAAAAGCAGCTGGCAACAGCTCTTTCACTAATCTCTCAAAATAAAGGACATGATGACCATCATGAACTTTGATAAAGACTGTGAGTGCTTTCCTTACTAGAGAGTGGTGTGCTTCTGTTGCCTCCTCTGTTAGTCTGGGAAAATACATCCCTGCTTTGCTTTGTATAGTGTGTCCTCTTTTTAGACATGTTACTACACACACACACACACATACACAGTCCAATTGAACTTCATCTCATATAGTGAGACACAATTCTTCTAAATATATGGCCTTAATTCTTCACTGAATTTTGAAAACTGTCCTTAATCCGCTCACTGATTAAAGTAGCTCCTGTTAACAATATCTGTCGGGGATGCTTTGACTGAGATTTCCTGCATGGCAGGGGGGTTGGACTGGATGGCCCTTATGGTCTCTTCCAACTCTATGATTCTATGATTCTCCTCTGAATATTTGTTGCTATTTATTTTATTTTCATTTTAATGTGTATAATGCACTTATCAGTTAATATTTCTTTTGTTGTAGACTTTTTATTATTATTTTATGGGGGGGGGGGTATTTCTTCAAGTCAATAGTCTTTTTACTATTTTCTTTTCCATACCATTAAAAACAACATCAATGAATTCTTTCAGTTTAATGTGTTATATTAAGGCTTTCCATAATCATCGAAGCTCTAAAGTACCAGGAAATGGTAACTGTTGACAACTGTTTGAGCACAACATTACGTAGTATCTTATGCTGTACTTAATATCAGCTTGATTACTACAGTGGTGCCTCGGGTTACGAAATTAATTCGTTCCGCCGCGGCGTTCGTAACCCGATTTTTTTCGTAACCCGAAAAAGCCATAGGCGCTAGCGCTGGAACGCCGCGTTTCGTGCGAAAAAGCGCCGAAAAGCACCAAAAAATTTTTTTCGTAAGCCGAAAAAAAAAAAACGTAACCCGGAACAGTTTTTTCCTATGGGATTTTTTCGTATCCCGGAAATTTTGTAAGGCGGTGCTTTCGTATCCCGGGGTACCACTGTACATTGTAGGTGGCAGTAAGTGTCAGAGGAACTTAAGTCCTAGATTTCATGGTTTCTGAGAACAGAGATGTAGAGGGCATGCAAATCAAGATAACATGCAAAATTAGCTACCATTCCTGTTACAAGTGCAGAGATGGTAAACCATACCATCAGCATAGAATGATAACATTGGCAAGGGTCATATGGTATCTTCCTGACATGCTAGGACCCTTTCCATTGATTCCTCTCTTTTTGACACCTCCTTTCCAACAGCTATCATCTTTTAGTTCTCATTCCACCTTTCTTTGGCCCCAAAAGGCAGAGGGAATAGGAAGCAGGTTTTTACTCATTATTTTTTTAGAAGAGACTATCAGGATTTGACTCCTCCTTTCACTGTTTCCATTCAGTCTGAGCAGTTCTCTTGATTTTTTTTTCTTCTTTTCCCTTTTATGTCTTATGTGAATAGCATGCAGCAAACCAGAGGGTAGATTTTCCACCAGCCTTTGGAGATGGGATACTATGCCCATTTAAATTCTGACCAAAGAGCAACAGGCACCATAGGCACAGATGTTGCTTCCAATGTGTTATGCTAAATAAAGTTGTGACTGTTGTATTTCTGCTTATCATGTACCTGGTAGAAATATTGGGAAATCTGCCTTTTACAAGTAGGCTGAAACATTTATGAGACACAAGACTAGAGATTAGTAGGTGTCAGACAGCACTTTTGGGTACTCATTTTAGACACCTATGGATGATAACAGGAAGAGTGGACCTTGGTGCCCTGGGATCAAACTCACAACCTCGTGGCTGTGAATGGCTGCAGTACTGGCATTTAACCACTGTGCCACAAGGGCTCCCACAGCAGACAATGTCCAGGCATTCAGCACCAAATTCAGGGTATACCTCTCTTTTTGTTGTTACCCATCCTCGAGTCAATCCCCACTCATGGTGACCCTATGGATGGGACATCTTCAAGGCTCCCTATCTGCTCTGTTTAATTCATGTAAATTCATGCCTCTTTTAATACAGATTATAAACATGTTTGCTCCATATCTTCCCAGAAAACCCAAAGGCCTCTTTTCCTCTGCAGGGCAGCTGTTTAAAATGCAATCCATCATACCATTTGCCACCACTGGCAAGAGTCACTCACTCTGGGGTCAGAATGAGCACCCATCCATGTGAATGACAGTGGGCACCCTGTTTTAACCTCAGAATCAAGTGACTTGCCACAACAGTGCCCAGCGACATGGTGAGACATGTGTGCAATAAGCTGCCAAGCATCAGAATAGAGGCCCCAGGTAATGAGGAAATGTCAGGGCAGCTCTGGGGCCAGGGTATTCTGGGTTGCCCCTGGAGTTTTCTAGACTGTGCAAAAAGGGGCAAAGAAATGAAACTTTTACACTACCACTGCTATGAAGCCAAGGTCTATATGGGAAACAAGACTAAACTCTTCTTTAGAGATCTACAGTAATTTGTAACTTGAATATAAACTGTTGGGCCTAATTCATTTCTCTTTAATTTTTCCATCTGGATTGTAACCTGTTGCAAAGTAACACTAGTTTACAATGAGCACATGTGTCTCACAAGCACCACAGACAAAAATGGGACCAAAGCTGTGTACGGATGATGCCCAGAAACAGGCTTTTAAAACCATCTGTTCGGGTTCAAAGTCTAACCCAACCAAAGTCTATGGAGAAAGTTTCTGCCAAGAGTCTATTTGTAAATTTTGTCTATACATCATTCTTTGAAATGTTGCAAACCTTCTTAGATCTTATATCCACTGGATTTCAGTCAGAGGAAAATTATCTTTCTAATAATGAAGCAGCAATCTTTTAACAGTCAAAAAGAATCCACTTCTACTGGCCATGTGTTAATTTTCAAGGAATAGGTAAATAATTCAGAAGAACATACATGCCGCTCAATATCAAGGAATTCACTCTAAAGTAGTAACTTTAATATAAACTGTTGAACCTAATGCTTTTCCTCTTAATTTTTCCATTTGCTTTGTAACTCCTTGCTAAAAACATAGGTTTAAAATGAGCATATGTGTCCTAAGAGCACCATAGACAAATATTGGACAAAATCTTTACTTTTAACAAAAATGCTGAGTACTTGAGAAGTAGGGCAAAACACATATTTAACATGCTATTTGACCTAACACATATACACAGACATGTTTTGAAAGTCACAATACAAAGAGAAAGTCAACAAAGAGAAAGTATTTCTTACACTTTCTACAGCAAAATCAGCACTAGGTTTAAATCTCTGAACCTACTTGTCATACACTGCTCAGTCCAGTCCAGTCAGTCAAGCTGTTTTTTGAATAGAAGAACCCTGAGTTTCTGGCTGAATTGGATTAATCTGTCTTGCCCGTAACAAAGGGCTGCAGCTAATGCTCTGTAATATCTCACCAGTATTCCTTTCCATTCTGAGTCTACTGATCAGATTTGTAGTCCTGAATATTCTTAGGTTCAGGCTCAGGACTAGCATGGTCTATTGCAGGGGTTTCCAACCTTTTTGACTAACTGAGCCCTTTTTAGAATCAGTTTTTATGGCAGAGCCAATAAGAGGCCTACCCTATGTCTTACAAGTTAATGGTGTTTAGGAGTAGGGTTACAAGGATTGGGGTTAGAGGGAGAGTTAAATTTAGGATTAGGTGGAAGTGCATGTGGAGCCCCAAGGACTCCCCAGAGCACAGGTTGGGAAACATCGCAAAAGTGCCCTTCTCATGCTGGTTTATGATTGTAATAAGGATCTTTGAATCTTTTCTTTAGCTTGTTTGTTACAGTTGGGTCATTCCACCTTTTTGAGCCCCTTCAGATTTATCTGAAGACCTTGACTGTTCATCAGTGCATACACTATGTTGTCTATGAATAGGAAAGCAATAATCCATAGTCCCAAATGAAAAACAAGTTTAGACGGTATTCCTTTGTTGCTTAATGATGACTTGATTTTAACTAACATATATAAGTTTACTGTAACTGCAAGAGGTAGTCACAACTCCCAATCTCTGGCAGTTTCTCTTTGATCAGGATGCATCTGTCTTTGAACCCCAAAGGCATTCTTGGATTTATTTCCACCACCCTCCACTATATATGAATATGGTATTTGAGTAAGACCTAATATTACTGTCTATTTTGTTCTAGTTCTAAAATATCCTCCCTTCTGTGGTTTAACTAATTTTTTGCACCTCTGTCATAACAGATTTATCTGTTTGAGTTTGATTTTATAATATCTCCTCCCATCACCACTAAATTCACCTATTTTGGATGTTAGCTAACATTTATCTGTTTTTGTCTAGTGACTGGATTGCAGTCTTATCCTCTTTAACAGCTGAACTGGAGCTGCATCTTCCACAATTGGTATATTTATGTAGTTCAAAAGCTTGAATATAAAATGGGGAATTTTACTGTTTGGATTATTTTTTTCACAGTCTGTACATATGTCCCTGGTAGCCTCTTCAGCTCTTTAAAACAAGGATTTCTATGATTAAAGCTATGCTCTTTGACAAATACTGAACATTCAGCTGTTATATATTGTGGCCAATTTTCAGATAACATTTTATCAAATATTCCATGTCTTACTAGAATTGCTGTAAAAATTACTACAATATTTGTCTTTTTATTTAGTTACTAGTAATTGTTGAGCCTCTGGATGCAGCTGTAATATTCCACAATGAGCAAATAATTGTTTTGATCCCATGTGAACATCAGCTTACTCACTTCTTAATTCCCTATTAAAATAATTTGAAACATGTTCTGCTTCACGTAAAGCAATTATGACCAAACAAGACAAATGTTGCACACATTTTTATTACAGACAGCTATTCTATGCAATTTTCTGAATAAAAGTGTAACTCTACTAGAGTTACGTGGAACAAGTCACTATTTAATTGGTAGGTCCATATTGCAGCTCTAAGTACATAGAGAGCAAGAGCTAGAATCCGGCATGGCTCAGCATAGTGCAGTAGTGTTATAAGCAGAATTATGCTACAGCTGGTCTTTACTGTCCACCTAATACTTTCTCTATAACTAGTGCAACCCACCTTCCCATAGCCATACCATTCTATGTCTGCTTGAGAGTGTAGGGGATCAAAGGAGCATTTGGGTTTACTTCTAATCTGGTTACAGTGTTGTTGTGAGTCCAAGTCATTTCCAACATATGGTGACCCATGACAGGGTTTTGTGAGGCTGAGAGTGTATGAATTGCCCAGGGTCACCAGAGTATTAGTCCAACACTCAAACCACTACACCATGCTGGCTCCTACACTGATATAGCTAGATGTTTCACTAACCTGTCGCTCACTTTCTACCAGGCATGGAATGGTGAGTTGCCTGTAATAGCTCTACTGTAAGTCTGGAGGACACATCCCTAGCCAACCACCTTGTACATTATTGATGTGGACATCCATAACATACATATTGCTAGCCAGGTACCTTGTATATCATCTTGTAGGTTTTTGTAATATGTATTTGTTAGTTTCCTATTTAAAATATTATATATATATATATATATATATATATATATATAATCACTATTATTCCTTCCCTTGTGCCTCTGTGTTTGTGTGTTTGTACACTTTTGGCAAGGATGGCTGTTTGTTGTGTTTTTAATACTTGTAAAGCATTATGTAAACTGATCACACTATATCAGTCAGTCAGTCAGTCAGTCAGTCAGTCAGTCAGTCAGTCAGTCAGTCACTATTTCCTACCTCTGTGTCTGATTCATGGCTGGTTTTGTTGAATTCTTATTATTTTTTCCTCAGGGATGAGAATGTTTCCTTTTTTTTAAAAGTATATGTATTGTTGATGTGTTGTAAAGTATATGTATTACTAGAATATGTTCTTTACATTGGCTAAAGCATGTTCAAGCAGTATTTTCTTTGCATTTGAAACATGCACGTTCTTTATACTCACATTTCACATGTACACATATTTTTAAAAGTTTCTGCAACAGAGAACGTGACAAATATTTGCAAATGTTCTTGTCTTTTATGAGAAAGGGAATCTCAGCACACTGAGACATCCCATAAAAATGGTCAACTGCTACAAGACTGTTCACATTTTAAGATTTTTTTGTGAAATGTTCATTTCTATTCAGAAAACATTTTTTGCACAAACGGCAGAGGATTGCAAAAGTGTTTTTTAATGCAAAAAGAGAATGTCACAACTTAGAATTTGCTCACAAATAATACAAGAACTGTGGAGTATGGACCAAAACAACCTCCCTGAACCTTGCACTGAAAGTTGATTCTTCAAGAATCTCCTACTTATATGGAAAGGTAAGAAAATTCAGTAGGTTGCTTGAAATCTGTGCATGGCTGACAGCAAAGAATATTCATTGGTTTACAGCTGTTTGACATATTATCAGTAGTGAATTGGAAGAAAGTAGATTTTTGAACTTCTATTTCAAGTTTATTAAACTTTTCTGGGTTTAGCATCTTATTGTCAGACCATGTATCTTCATCAAGGGATGAAAAAGCTCACTATTTTACCTTTTTAGGTGCTCAGAGTTGTGCATTCAGAAAGAAGTTCATGCCATAGGACTTTCACACTGTTTTGTTTGCCTAAAGACCTCTTTGTCACCAAAAATAGTAAAGTGACTGCAGTAGTTATAAATAAGGAGGAGGAATTTAACTTGAGCAAAATGTCCCTATTTAATTTTCACCCATTTCCATTGCTACATCCCATCTTCCAGTTCTCCAGAGTAGCTTGTAAATGTAGGGGAGGATAACCTTACTGGATGAATGGCCTTTCAGCCATACAACTCTGGATGGAATCCATTGTCATATCATTGCCACAGTTGGATCGTATTTTGGTTGTAGTATTGTGAATTCTTTGTGACAAAACTCTGTAAATATTGAGAAAGTTGTTCTTCATTGGTATAAGACACATACATTTTCAAATGTTAAGGTCATCCAAAATATTATATCCCTTTCAGAAATGGGGACATAACAGGATGTTAGGAAGGATGACATTTAAGGAAAAATTGGCTTGGAACGGAATAAATGCTTTGACAAAAGTAATGTGTGCCTTCTTTCCATATGAAAAGAATCTCTGCACTATGCATGTTCAGCCAACTTTCATTTCTGATCTCAGGGTTTTCATTGCCATTTTAAAGCAAAGATCTATAGCTAAAGTTTCACTGATCTTTAGATGAAGGATACTTAGAGGTTTTATTCTTGTTTCTCAAAATTATTTTCTTAACTTACATTAAGAAAAGGTCAACTATCATATTATTGCTGGTTGTGGGGAAAATATGATTTTAAGAAGCTGAATTGGAGGGAAAGATTCAATGTTGAAATCGTATTAACAACAAAAGAAATTCTTCTTTCATTAAAGGTAAGCCCTGAGGATATTCTAATGTAATTTCCTCTTAATTATTGTATTATTAGAACTTTGCCACAGTAGAGCAATCTGGATTTTAACTCATCAAACTTTATTTAAGCAGAATATAACAAAACCATTTTATACCAATTCTATACTTAATTTCTACAGCCAGATTGTTTTTTAAAAAATCAGAACAGTTATATATTTGACTGTGTTTGAATGTCACAACAATCCAAAATTCCACACAATTCTGACCACATGTCGACAAGATAGTGTACAAGCTAAAGAAATTATAGAGGTTCCATTCATGCTTCAAAAAGACATCCCATCCTAGCAAGAATGAGCACTCTGACTTGTGTTTTTTCTGTCAAGCGAGTGAAATAACCCTTGAACAAACCATAATTTATTTTTCCAGCTTGCCAGGGGTAAAAAATAGCCAGATTGCCAGTGCCTGACAGGTTCAGACATCACATGAAGGAAGCTATGGCTAGAACCCCTGTGGTTTGTTTAGCTATTTCTGGTGCACGCAGGAGCAACCAGTGGTTCACCACTGGAGATGCAGAAGGGGGCGAACCAGAGTTGCCTCAGCCACCAGGGTGTGATGAGGACGGTGTTGGCTGGCCCGGTCTGATGTGATCTTTGCTACAACCTTGGCAATGAGTGGGAAAGGAGGAAAGGCATAAACCATCCCTCCTGACTACTCAAACTGGAAGGCATCTCTTTGGGAACCCGGTGCTCGGGTCCGAGAACAAAACTTTCTACAGTAAGTGTTCTGAGGAGAAGCAAAGAGGAGCAATTGGAATGCTCTCAGGGCTTTTCCCACAGCGAGCTTCTCCAGGGCATTGATGTGAAGTTGACTCTCTGAAGTAGACCACTTGTCTTGGATGGTGAAGGTCATGGTATGTCAGATGCACCTCTCCACATCCGGGGTGAACACCAGCTCCTGGAGCTTGATTGTCAATGGGAGCAATCTGAGCCAGATGTATTCTCTGGGTTCCTGGGTAGAGGTTTATCATAAAGTGATTCCCGGCAAGTTGGTGGTATCAGAGGTGGAGTTGGAGTGGAGGCTTGGTTGACCTGAGCCTGGGTAAGAATCCTAGGTTGGGTAGGAAGTAGTTTCTTCCAAAGACCCTCCAGGTCCACAGGTAGGAAATACCTCCTTGAATCCTAGTCAAAAATGTGCAGTCACATCAATAGTCTGACTTTGGCAAACCTCTTCACCAGACTCAGAGTCTAGATAGACAATCTGTTCAATGTCGACCATTATACAGGTCTCAGGATGGGGAGTTGTGGATGGTACTGAGGCCTCTGGATCTGCTCCAAAAGCCGCTGGTGGGCCTCGAGATTGGGTGGGAGGATCTTTATGGTTGGGTCTCAGTGCAGGTAAAACAGAAAGGGCCCATTCAGAGGCCATGTGATTAGAGGACTTATCCCTCCTGGAAGAGGATGGCTTGTCCTTAGAATGTTTGCATTTGGAGGACTTGGTGGCCTCAGAACTGTCATCCTTCCTCAAGTCTTTGGGGGACCTTTCCTAGGACTTTTCAGCTGTTTTAGATTTAGACTTTTCCTTATCTGAGGAGGAAGAATGAGCCTTTGGAAATCTCTCCAAGGCAGGGGCAGAGGCCGGTCTTAAGGCCTGGTCCCAGAATGCAGCCTTTAACTTCTGGTCCCTGTTCTTGAGGGCCTGGGTGGTCATGGACCTGCATGAAGAACATGTCTTCAGATTATGGGCTTCCCCTAAGCACAAAAGACACGAGTCATAGTGGTCTGATTTGGAGATTTTGAACCTACACTTATTGCACCATTTGAAGGAAACCACCTTCTTCATAGTTGTTTCTGCGGATGTACTGGATAATCAAACAATCCAAGGGTCAGTCAAAACAAGCTGTTAAGTCAAGCCAGCATGATCAGCAACAATGGCCAAGGATTTAGCAAAAGGGTAGTCAGAAACAAGCCTCTAGTCAAAACCGTTAAGATCAGAATAACAACTATGAGCGATTCCAGAGCAAAGTTCCCTCTAGCTGCTAGCGCAGTGGAAGAAAGGAACTGGAGAAAGAGTGGAAATACCAGGAGCTACATAAAGGTGGGCAGATCTATGGCCAAAAATTGGCAATCTAAAGTTTGCTCAGTGATTACAGAAGTTTCCGAGCTTTATTGTGCAGGCACAGGATAAACTATTTGTGTGATTCGCAGAGACTAGAAAGAAGAAATTTCCCATACTCTACTTTCATACATGTTACAAAAAATATTTGTCTCTGGAGGAAACAAAAAAGAATAATAAAAAAGAATCTATTATATTGAATGAGGGTGATTGAAAAATGCCAAAGATGTTATTGACATGGTGCTAGTTTCATTTTGTTGCCCATAAAATAATTAAGAATTGTAATTAGAAACAGAAAGAGCAGCAAACCAGAAAATGGCTGTAAATATGTATATTAGTGTAACCCAGAACAACTTTGTGAACCACATGTCCTGAATCCAAAGATCTGCTTCTGTTTATAATGATTCCGGGCATGTTGCTCATAAAAGCAACCTAAAATAAAATTTAGTGTAAGGAAAAGAAAACTTTACGTATAGATTGCTTCATGCAAAATATCCAGATGGCACTATTAATTGACATGCGGTCACAGACCATAAGGATGTTCTTTTGAAAAACTCAATTGCAACAAACAAAAGCTACACAGAAACACAATGATCTATTCTGCTTCATGTAACCTGATAAGGAAATCTACTCAGTTCTGCATTTTCTCTGCTTTGCTGCCCTTAATGGCATTCAAACTGTGGTACCTTCATAATTAGGGGGCAAGGATAGTGAGCCTCTTACAGATGAAGTGCTGGGGATAATTGTAGTGTTGGAAGAAACGACATGGGATCATCAGGTCCAAGGCCCTGCCAAAGGTTTTTAACTTCTCCAAGGCAGCACATTCCACTGTTTAACAGCTCTTGCTGTCAGGAAGTTCTTCCTAATGTTGAGGTGGAATCTCTTTTCCTGTAGCTCAAATCCATTGTTCTGGGTTCTATTCTCTGGGGTTGCAGAAAACAATATTGACCCATTCCGCTGGTTTCCAAAGGCAAAAACATGGCTTTGAAAATACCAACATATTTTAGCTTAAAGCCCCCTACTGCCAGTAACTAAGCCTTAGGATAGGTATTTCAAAAGGTCAGAAAATTAGAAAGCCAGCACGCAAGCAATAAAACTATGGTAGTGAAATAGGCAATGGGTTTTAACCATCTGCTGAATCTCAGAGCACCCCAGGAGAAATGCCATTCCAGAAGTGTTGCATTCTGCTCCAAAGCCGGGCTACCCCACCTCACTGTCTATATGATCTTTTTGCTTTGTCTTATGTCAGGTCAGCTTTACCTGTTCCTGATCAGATTGAACAGGTGTGAAACAAACCTCATATGTAATATCTTTGTGGAACCATTTGGAACTATCAACAGCTACTTTCCTCCTTCTGTCCAAAGATCTGTATTCATTGTGATTTTTTTTTAAAAAAAATGTGGATTCATAGGTTTTGCACTTGTAGATTTTCATTATCACATACTGAAAAAAAGTAGCACACTATTTTAGTACATTAGCCATATATACACATATTATGCTACTTACTACCTTGATCTTGTTGCAGAAAGCAGGCAGCTGGAAACTGTATTATATGTTGCAACAGTAAGCTTCATTTGGCCCTTAGTGGCACATTATATACCTGTGTTTTATTATTTGATGTAGTGAGAAATATGAAACTTCCTACTGGGTATGTAAACAAGCAATGAGATTGTGTTAACATTCTCCACAACAGTATTATAAGGGTCATTTCCTCATTTTGCAAGCTGCCAAAAAGAGAAAATAAAATAAAGTTGAAAACAACGATTCTGGCTATTTACAACAAAAGGTGCTAACAATCATTTGGGAATATCATCTTAAATGGCTCCTGTAGATATTGAGGTGATATTATCCTGGACTAAAAAGAAAAACAATGGGATAAAAGGAAGAATAAGTGGCTGAAAAACCTCAGTATACAATGAAAAAAGGGAGGATCACATTTTAATTTGGATATTGGGGAATGAATGCTTGGTGTATCATGTATGCATATTTAACATATTGCCAAATGTTTTTAAAAGCAAATTATTATGTAAGTAGATAGATAGAAGCAAAAATAAGAGGAGTAAAATGAAACTGTGATAAATGTTTAGTTTCTATATGTATTTATTTTGCCCTATTGAAGTCAAAGAAACCAGAAGTGCTTCGAAGCAACTGAAGAGTGGATCAGGTAACAGGAATTCAACCACTGTTGGATAAGATTCCCCCCCCCCCCCATTTCAAAGATTCAGGTTCACAGTTTACACATACTTCTAGATTCATCCCTGAACATAGATGTCAAGATGTACCAATTTATGTACCAGCTATGCCCAATCCTGGATAAATCTGATCTGCTCATATTTCACCATGCCTTTCATACATCCTGCTTGGACTACTGCTATACCATTTATGTGGAACTGCCTCAGAAAAGAATATAAAAAATTCAGTTGGTCTAAAATGTGACAGACGGTTGGCTCAGGCTGGTTACAGAGAGTGCATGTCTCATTCTATTTCAAAATTATGATTATGATATATCACTTGGGTCTTGGTTATTCTCCAGCCTCAGTCTGAGATCTTTGGGGAAGACTTTTTTTGTGCCTGCCATTTTCTGAGACACATCTAGTGGAGACAAGAGAAATAGCTTTGTTAGTGGCTGTTTTCAAGTTCTGGAACTTCCTGTTGAAGACCATTACATTTTGATCCCTTTCCAGAGGCAGGTAAATACCATTTATTCAGGTTGACCTTTTATTCAGAGAGAATCACAACATGCTAGGGAGCAGAGCATATTTTTAAAACTGGTGTATTTTAATCCTTCCAAGGATTATATTCAGTCAGTCAACCCTTATTAGGCATGGAAAAACAACATGCATTTACAATAAGACTTCAGGGTTGTTATTAAAATTTAAGCCATAATCTTGTTGTCTCCACCAGAAAATTGGCCATTAAGCTGGTAATATGTGGGTTCCGATCTTCCAATAAGTATTCCACTGATAATTCATCCAAACTGATATTCATTTCCAATAACCTTCTTAACAATTTTTCCCTCGTAATTATATACAATGGACAAAGCTATACAATATGATGGAGAACATCTGGAGCTTGATCACAGTGACATCTATGATTCCAAAATGGGGTCTGCAAATATCTGCCCCTGGTCACATTTGAAACAAAAAGGCCTTCCTAGCCACCAGCAGTGAAAGGGGTTGAAAATAATCCGGAATCCTACCCTGCAAGGAGGGGTACCAAGCATTGCTGGAGAACACACTCTAGGAGGAGTTGGATATGTCAGTTGATGTTCTCTCTCTGCAAGGAAGGCCCCAATAGATTCAAAACACTCCTTTTCAGTTAGTAAATGGAGAGAATCAAAATTTAATTCACAGAAATTAGTTTACTTTCATAAAATTTAGCCCAACTGGCATAGTAAACATCAGATAGTAGGAACCATAAAAGACTGTATCTATTAGGACTGAAATGTATCTTAAACCAAAACCTATAAGAAATCAACACAGCCCATAAAGAATATTCAAATCTGGTGGAGGGCAAAAGGAAGATATTTTTCCAACAAAATTGGGCATCTCTGGATAACGCTTTAAAATCCAAAGATGCTAAAACATTTTGGGTGGAAGTTAGGATTATATTAAATTTTGTTTTATTTATTTTTTGGCTTTTATTAATTGTATTTTCAATTACATTTGTTAAGTTTATGTAAGTTACTTCATATCCCACCTGTGGTAGAAAAGGCAGGATATAAATGATAATCAAATAAATAAATGTATATTGTTTGTAAGTATCAATTCCATTCATCTCATATATCTGAAATAGATATGAGCTAGCAGTGAGAAACTACTATTCTAGTTAGTTTTCTTTGTAATCTTTCCTGTTCTAAAGTCCAGTTCAGTTTTCAGTTTAGCCTCCAGCATTTTGTCTAAATTTGTTTTCATTGTTTTGAGCAGTGGGGTTTCTACCACTTCCTCTGGAAGATTTATTCCACAGACTAATAGCTCTTGAAAAACAAAGCAACAGAGGAATAGAAGGCAAACAATTGATCAAGATGATTAAATTAAATGGGATAACAAGACACATTACCTTTTGTACATGGCTGTAGCAGAATCAGTAGATGAAAAACACTTGCACGCAGAAGTGTCCAAGCAATTGTCCGGCTTCCAGAATTCACAAAGATAAGCCCTTGAGACAAAACTTCATTTTCTCAAGGTGAAGGACAGTTTCCTTTGTTCTATGGAGTAGAAGTAGGAAGGAAATGTTAAATAATTATCCGTTGCACAGAAAAAGGAGCTAGCTTCCTGACTTTGAGCATATTGGTATACTGGGTATAACAATATTGCTGATGTTTATAGGGTTGTGCTGCATTATTCTCTAATTTCAGTATTTAGCATATCTGACCAAAGAAATCATTGAAAATAAAATGCTTATCTCACTGAATATTTTGCAGTTTTAGTTAAGCATCATAAAAATATCTGTTCCCCTGCACTTCCATTTTCCTCCTTTATCCTTACTGACCTTCACCTCAAGTTTTAGATGGCAAAACTTGAATCAATAGGTTCAAATGACCAGAAGGGTATTTTTTTTTTTTGGCTTAGCTTTAGGAATAATTTCTTAACAAAACAAGCTGCTTAACAGTGAAACAAGAGGAAAGTGGAAGATTTTCATTGGAATTTTGAAATGACTGCATTACCATCTCTGTCAGAAAGTCATAGGAGCAGATTTATTTATTTATTTATTTATTTATGGGTTAATTAGTAATGAAAGTTCTGGTGCTCCATCCCATCTTATGTCATAGTGTCATTTAAGCCTGTTGACTTTGTTGGCTCAGGTTGGCTGAGATCCTGCACTGACATTGTACAATGTGACTCTCTGTATTGGAGACACAATCTTTCTGTTGTATGTCAACAATGAACTGAATGTGCAGCTGGATGCACAACCAAATAGGCAACCTAATTCACAATCCAATGTGAAACCCAATGCATAACCTAATGCACATCTTCATGTGAAATGGCACCACGTGTGCAACACAACTTCCACACCTTTGGACTAAATGCAATATTCTGCATTGAACAAGAAGGTACAATCACTTCCACTGGGGAACTTATGTATTCATACATAAGATGCCAAAATAATTTCAGTCTTTTTTTAAAAAAATAAAATAAAAAATAAAGCAAGGATATGTTATATTATCACTTCAGGTGCAATGCTTTCTTAGCATCATCGCCAAAATCTCCTCAGCTACCACAGTCCAAAACCAAATGGTAAGGGGAACAAATAAGTTGCAAGATTATGAAAACAGAGAAATAGAAATAGAAATGATGTTGAAAACAGGGATGAAAAGAATATTTAAAAATATTTGAATAATGCACAAAAATGGGTTTCCCATATATCTGGAAAACCTAATGAGAAGAATCCTAAACAGACAAGAATCTTCACAGTTTGAAACTTGTGCTATGTAAAAAGTGCATGTGGCACCTTTGGGGCAAAGAGCATGATTTTCTGGATAGAAAAAATATAACCCACCCACAAAACACATAAGTCACTCTTTATACACAGAAAAGACTATTTTCAGCAAAAAAAAAAAACAACAACCCCTCTCGCATTTAAAAAAACAAAAACAAATCTGAAAGTGCAAATAATCTTCAAAAATGGCACAGAATTATGCCAGGCTAGCAAAAGCCAATTAGGAGAAAGCTAGCCACAGTCAATTAGGAGTCAGCTGGTGACAACCAATAGCATGTTGACTGGTAAGAGAAGAATAATTCTGTTGCTGACAATTGGAGTCAGATAGGGTTTTGATTTCAGACAATTAGGGTCTTATTGTGTGAAAGCCCAGAAGTTAGGAACTGTGAGAGCTAAAGTTTGGAAAGGAACGACTTAGCTCTATGACAAGGTCTGATAGGGCACAAGTTCAGAAGTGAGGGACTTGGTTCTAATACAGCACTCCAAGTGAGGGACAGGGTTAGCCTGAGGGCTAGAATAGAAAGAAGTTCAGAAGGATAACAGTAAATGAGGACAGTGTGAGCGTCCTAAGTGAGAGTAACTGGAATTCTCTAGAAAGAGAAAGAGGAATAACAAAGTGTAACTAAGTGCAACAAAATGAAATGATAACAAGTGAACATAACAACTGAACAAGTGATACATTGTTAAACTGTTTTTCAAATAAAGTTTTATTGTAAATTACTTACAAGCTTCTCTGGGTCTGAAATAAGTAACCACGCTACTAGGTATCAGAATCATAGAATCATAGAGTTGGAAGAGACCGCAAGGGCCATCCAGTCCAACCCCCTGCCATGCAGGAAATCTCAACCAAAGCATCTCCAATAGATGGTCATCCAGCCTCTGTTTAAAGACCTCTAAGGAAGGAGACTCCACCACTCTCCGAGGAAGGAGGGTGTTCCACTGTTGAACAGCCCTTACTGTCAGGAAGTTCCTCTGAATGTTGAGGTGGAATCTCTTTTCCTGTAGCTTGCCTCCATTGCTCCGGGTCCTGGAGCAGCAGAAAACAAGCTTGTTTCCCTCCTCAATATATCATCCCTTCAAGTATTTAAACAGGGCTATCATATCATCTCTTAACCTTCTTTTCTCCAGGCTAAACATACCCAGCTCCCTAAGGCGTTCCTCATAGGGCAGTGGTGGAGAACCTTTTAGCGACCGAGTGCCCAAACTGCAACCCAAACCCCACTTATTTATTGCAAAGTGCCACATCCCTCTGGATTTCTAATGACAAACTCTAGTGAAGTCTGTGTTGGGAAGATGGTGCGTGTGCCCAAAGAGAGGGCTCTGAGTGCCACCTCTGGCATGTATGCCATAGGTTCGCCATCACTGTCATAGGGCATGGTTTCCAGACCCTTCATCATTTTAGTCGTCCTCCTTTGGACATGCTCCAGTTTTTCAAAATCCTTTTTGAATTGTGGTGCCCAGAACTTGACACAATATTCCAGGTGGGGCCTGACCAGAGCAGAATACTGTGGGTCTTTTACCTCCCTTGATCTAGATATTATACTTCTATTGATGCAGCCTAAAATTGCATTGGCCTTGTTAGCTGCCACATCCCACTGTTGACTCATGTTCAACTTGTGGTCTACGTAGACTCCCAGATCCCTTTCACACTTTAGCCATGTGTCCCCCATCCTATATCTGTGCATTTCATTTTTCCACTCTAAGTGCAGTACCTTACATTTCTCCGTGTTGAAATTCATTTTGTTAGCCTTGGCCCAGCTTTCCAATCTATCAATGTCATTTTGAATCTTGATCCTGTCCTCTGGGGTATTAGCTACTCCTCCTAATTTGGTGTCATCTGCCAATTTGATAAGCATGCCCCCAATTTTGTCATCCAAGTCATTGATAAAAGATGTTGAATAGCACTGGGCCCAGAATAGAACCTTTGGGACCCCACTGGTCACTTCTCTCCAGGATGAAAAGGAGCCATTGTTGAGCACCCTTTGCATTCGGCCAGTCAACCAATTACAAATCCATGTAACAGTTACCTTGTCTATCCCACATTTCACTAGCATGTTTGCAAGAATGTCATGGGGAACCCTGTCAAAGGCCTTACTGAAATCAAGATATACTATATCCACAGCATTCCCTTCATCTAACAAGCTGATAATTTTATCAAAAAAGAGATTGGATTTGTCTAGCATGACTTCTTTCTATGAAACTCATGTTGACTTTTTGTGATTATGAAATTGCCTTCTAGATGTTCACAGACTCTCTGTTTAATGGTCTGTTCTAGAATCTTTCCTGGTATTGATGTCAGACTAACTGGACAACAATTGTTGGGATCCTCTTTCCCCCTCTTTTTGAAGATGGGGACAACGTTTGCCCTCCTCCAGTCTGCTGGAACTTCTGAAAGTGAATTCTAAAAAGGGAAAAAAATAAGCAGTTTTGGTGGTTCTCATCACATAATTTGGTGGCAGCACTGGGATGACAAAAATCATGGGGCTGCTACAATAGGAAAATAGTTGGGTGAGTGGGACATACCATCACAATAACATGTTCTGGAGTTTGAAGATTCAGACATAGAGGAGTCAAATTTACAAGAATTTGCAGATCCTGATGATGGTAGTCTCCCCAAGTTTGAGGACCAGGGACTGGGAAGGTGGAGGGGCCCTACTCCCCAACAGGAGCTGGAAGATGCTGAGGACATGCTACCATCCTTTGCAGATCATCAAAGAGATAGGAAGAAACTACACCAATTCCAGTGGTGTGTTCATTAGAGTTTTTTTGACCTTGGAATGGTGTAGACTGATGACTCTGTTTTACTCCTTGCTGGCTTTGTTCATCTGAACTACGAATTTGCTGTAAAAACTTCTCCCCTTCATCTTTCTGGGTAAACTATGACTGACTTGGACTATATTAAGAAGTCGGCACCTCTTACATTCCAGCTACTTTATTCTTGGATTATTTTCTTACTGGAGGAATAGAATAGAATATACTTTATTACGGTCGAAGACTGGAGGAAAGGGCATCCTACAAGAATGAAATATTTGAAGATTTGTATCCCTTGATGAGAACAACAGAATCAAACTATTTCATTATTTTCTTAATAAATGCTGAAAACAACTAGAAATATGAATCAGTTTTCAACACTAATGAAAAAAAGATAAGTAGTTTAGTTTGGCTATAGTACTGCCCACAGATATATAATAAAGACTGAATGAATATATTTATATATCACTATTTCATACAGTTCAAAGTGTTTACAATTAAAAGAATCCACATCCCTGGGCCAGCATGCCTGGCCCTGAGGACATTGTTTTTCTGGCCTCTTAGAAGAAGAGAGGCCAAAGGGGAAATGTTCCAGTGTGTTTGCACAGTGATGAAAGGTTGGGGGATGGAGCTACACTGATTTAAAGCCTGTCCCCCCTCCCTTCTGTCTCTTGATGTTTTATTGACCCACCATGTCACCTCTACAGCAGTGAGAGTATTCTAGCCACTTTGGGGCCTGGTAGGAATTTTCTTCCTTTTACAAGGGCTTTTGTTGACCCTCACACTATTGCTGGAGAACTTGGACAATTGGCTTTGGTTTGGACATAAACAGTTGTCACTTGGCTGTTGATGGTGGTGGAGATATATATCATCCAGGTGAACACCTATGTCACCCTCTTTGGGTGAAGGTAAGGGCTCTGGAGCTGCCTCTTTATGTCATGTAACTAAAGGGGTAGGGAAAGAGACCTTCCTTGGGGTGAACTGGGATATAAACCCTTGCTTAAGTCCTGTGAGTTGAGTGAGGAAATCTCACTTTGGCATTCCAGATGTGATCCAACTATGAGTTATGCCCAGAGCACAGTGTTTTGCCCAGGGGAAACTGAGGAGGTGGTCTGGGAAATAGACCACTGGCCTCTGCTTCTCCCACAGTACATTGCTCCGTCCATTTAGTAGATCTCATAGAAAAAGCACATAAATAAGATCATTTAAGTACATGGTCCATTTTACAACCCATGTTTGGTATCTGAGGGTGTTATTTCCAAGTTGATTAGCAATAACTTCAAAAGGAAAATACAAAAGGAAAATATAACAGTATTTTCTTTCCCTCCCCCTATTTTTAAAGGTTTCTTTATATTGTATGTGTTGCAAGAAAAGCTTTTTCAAAATCAGTGGTTTGGTGGTTACCTCCAGAGTTTCTCTGGAGTTCTGTTTTCCTTCCAACCTTCCTTTCTCTTCTTTAAACTCATAACAAGCAGAGCTCAGAAACTGTATGGGTGTCACTAGTTCCTTTCCCTTTTCTATAGTTCCCTTGCCTCTTGCCTCTTCCCTTACCTTTCTCTCACCTTGAATCAGAGATAGAGTTACCAGTATTGTAGGAATCCACTGGGGTCTTCTCTTGTTATTGCCTCCACCTCTTTCCTCCTGACATCATGGTTCTTCAACTGAAACTGAAGGGGAAACCAACAAGTGGGCCTTGAAAGCCTGTAAACTCTAGTGGATAGTGGGCTCCTTACAAAGCAATGGAATCAACTGAGTGCACCTGACCCAAAGACCTGCCAAATCCTCGTAACATATTGTCTGTTGTTCTTCGATTCTATAGCTGAAATTCTTCTAAACCACTCTGCATCATAAATAGAATGATCATAAAGATAGACAGCTAAACTGAAAGTGCATGGCTAATTTCACTGTTACTTGTGCAGTTTAATATACTGTAATGTGTCAACATGCAAGGCTCAGACAAGGTAAACAAGCTGCTAACACATTAAACATTAGAACTGTCCTATGAAAGTAAAGTGGAATTTAGAGGTAATCATGACTGTCATTTAAAAAAAAAATCCTGCAGAAAAACCAGAAGTGTTTCCGCCTCTCATATCTTTTAGTTCATGACTTATCTTGCTTTCCAGTTTAACTAACCTACAAGACTGAGAATGTTCTGTAGTCTTATTTTTATTATTAAAAATTATTATTGTTCTGATTAATTGTGCGAGGATGTAAGAGAATTAACAAAAGGGGCCAAAAGTAGCCAGCCAGCAGTGTCAGTTATTTTGACCCAGAAATACAGAAAAATAACACCTGTAAGGTTGTCACTGAAAGAGAGTAATGAAGGTGGAAACAAAGAAAAGTGAAAGAGGTGATTCCTTGTTGGCTTTCTTGAACATGAAAACAGGGGATTCCTTAGCCCTGTTTCCTTTGTCATCACTTTATTCACAAGGAAAGTGATATGGTGGAAGAGATGTGGTTCCTGATTACATGGATGCCTTCCACATGAAGAAGAACCCTTGGAAATGAAGAACCTTGCTCTATTCCAACTAGAACCTCTCCACTACATGCTTTCCACACAAGGAGACCAACAATGTATAAAGGTGGGGATAATTTTTTCTACTTCTGGGTTCAAATAAGTCATGGAAAGTAATGTAGTGGAGTCTCCCTCCTTGGAGGGCTTTAAGCAGAGGCTGGATGGCCATCTGTCAGGTATGCTTTGACTGGGAGTTCCTGCATTGCAGGGGGTTGGACTGGATGGCCCTTGTGGTCTCTTCTAACTCTATGATTCTATGATTCTGTGAATACCTGCACTGGTAATGGGCTTCAGATAATGGGTACAGAAAAGAGAGAAAAGGGGGAAATGTCTTCTCAACTACTATATTTGACTTGAGCAGTAAAGTAGTGGGTGTTACAGTTTAATGAGATATAAAGAGGCAAAGAAACATGTCATATAGGAAGGAAATTCTCAGAAGTATATCTCCAGTTGAAGGTGTGACCTACACCGCTGTCAATAATGATCATCTAGATATTAATGCAATATCACTGATCTGAAGTATTTCATACTCCAGAACTCCCACATACTATACACATCAGTAGAATCCAATTTTTGGTGGGGGAAAGGCAAAACAAGATTGATAATAAATCACAAAAATTGTGCAGTCTGCAGATATTGCCAGTTCACTGGGACAAGATTAGTGCTAGGCTCTTGACAATACCAATATGTCCCACTTCATTAAGATGCAAAAAAAATTTTTTTTTACTGGCAACCAGTTTACATTGGCATAGTAACATGAGGCTTAAGTGTGAGTCTGAGACAGCAAAGCTAATACATTATAACATATTCTGTCATTGGAACTATTTAAATACTGTATTCAGTTTCATATTCTGCATAATAAATACGATGCAAGTCTGGTTAAAAATTTGGTTTTAAAGATAATTGAAGATAATGAAGAGTGATTCAGTTGAGTGAAGTAAATATAGAAGAGGAGTCATCCAAGGAGTTCTATGGGTTTCACTATCAATAAAGACAACGGACACTGTTTCAGTTGAATGTACTGCCAACCTTTCTTGGTTAAGAAGCTGAAGAATTCAGATTTCCTTTCAAATAACATGGTATTTAATAAATTATATACTTCCAAGTGTTATGGCCAAACTACATATTATGTTAAAACCTTTAGTTTGCCCTTCAGCTTTGCAAGATATTCATTCATTCATTCATTTGGCTATATTTTTTTCATTTGCTAAACAAAATAACAGCAAGGGGGGACAGTCTGACTTCCCAAGGAAAGGAGAATGAGAGCCTGATGGCAGCTGTCAAGAAAGTCAACTTCCATGTAACAATAGCAAGACCAAGGCAAGGGTCTGCCCTAAAGATCTCATGCCTCAGGCAAGTACACATACAGTCCTTCAGATAGGCTAAACCCAAACCATACAGGACTTGTAGGTCATAACTAGCACTTTGATTCCCCCTCCATTCCAGACATTAATTCCTGTTCCAGATTATTCCTGTTTCCCATTCCAGACATTAGCCAAGGGTTTGACAGCACAATCTGCCACAGACATTATACTGTTTTTTATACAGCACAGACAGACCCACACACAAGCATACCATAACTCAGTGGTGAAACACATATCTATGTACAGAAAAACAAAGCAAAACACAGTATCAAGAACATTTTACTTTTGAAAGGATTCAGTGAGGGAACTGAATAAGAAATAACTTGTACCTATTGAAACACTGTACTACTGTAACCATACAATCTGTGAAACAGTCTTGAAAAAGATGCATCTTAACACGTGCTTGTAAATAAAGTTAATGTTTATTTTGTTTCCAAAAGAGTAGTGGCCTGAATAAATTTCTAACAATAGCTTCACAAACAACATGCTACCAAAGATAAAACACATATAAGAGGAGGACACTGGGGACTCCAACCCTAAATCATTTAAAGAAAAGTGTATTAAGGGTAGAAGTGGAGCAAGTGTCAAGGACCAAGAGGTCTTCAGATGTTTATGAGGTGAAAGGCTTGTAGCATTGCTGGGAAGACTGCCTTGGTCACATAACTGGTGGCAGCTATGTGAGCCTTCATAAACACAGTATGATCCATGAAATGGATGTTAATTGCATCACAGGAAGACAGTGATGCTACAAAACTTATTTGAAATGAAGATGCAGAATCTAAGAATGCTAAGCTGCTAGGTCTCTCTACAAATAATAAACATGAATATCTGTGTCTATATCTAAATCACATGGGAAAGCTCTGCTTTGCAAGACAGAAGAGGAAGTAGAAAGATAAGAGGAGAAAGATCAAATCAGAGCTTAACTGTGTTCTTTTTCCAGGACAGTTCCACATTTTTCTCAGTTCAGTGCAACAGATATTTATTCATGTGGAATCTGATTAAATTGAACAAATTAAATCTGACTACTGATTCATCTCAAAGCATTGGAGCAGGAGGATGGGAATGACACTAGAACAATTCATAATTGTCTGGGAGGTTGTCATCTCTCAGTAGCCCTTAATTAGCCATTAATAATTTTGTGAATTCTAAATTTCATTCACATCGTGTAACATGATGTGAGCTGAGAGACAGAGAGTTGTTAATCCACTGATTTTAGCAAGTAGCTCCAAGCACTTAGACTCTATATAGTACCCACTTATACCTAGGAAGCTAGTATAACCTCTTCTTCTGACAGTTTCAGATACAGTTAATGTAGTGTGGATAATTCTACATCGTTTGGAAGGTATTCATCTTTTTACAGACACCATAAAGTGAAGCTGTCAATCTATAAACATGACATGTCAACATTTGCATAGCTACGTTCAATTAAAATATAAACCTTGTGAATAAATTTCTGGCTTTTGGGGGGAAAGAAGCTAGCCCAGTAAATCACACTTTGAAGAGAAGAGGTTCAATGCAAACTGTGCTCTTTACCCTGCATACTGATTGCACATGAGACTAAGGAATCAAAACCAAATCCACTAATGAAATAATAATATTTAAAAGTTTTGGGTTATTTGTTATTTGAGTTGTGGATTATTTGTTATTGTATGAGGCTGTTGTACTTCGGACATATCATGAGAAGGCATGGATCATTGGACAATAATGCTAGAAAAGGTGGAGGGAAGCAGAAAGAGAGGAAGGCCATATGCTAGATGGATGGACTCTATTTGAGAGGTCACAGGCAGAGGTTTGCAGGGACTAAGCAGAGCAGTAAATAGTATTTGGGACAGACTGGCGCCTTGAGGGACACCCGGTTTGAGCTCCCTTTTAGAGGTGCAACTGTCCCCAAGTATCACCATCTTTAAAACTGCCCCTCCTTTCCCTCCCAGTAACACCAGAGCAGGCAGCAGCACAGCAGCAATGGCGATACATGTTGGGAGAGTGCGGCTTTGAAGCTGCCTCTCTTTTCCCTCCCAGTAACATCAGAGTAGCAGTAGCAGTGATAAGGTATGTCGGGAGCACTACCAAGCTCCCACAGTTCTTTAGGGGAAGTGTGACCCCATCCAGGCCCAGTTGGGGTCCTTAAAGTCAGAAACAACTTGAGTTGCTACTGCTAAAAATATGTACTCTTATTATAGTCTTTGAAACTGATAGAAGGAGTGTGGAAGGGAATTGAAATAGATGATGATGGCACTAGGACTGGTAGTGATTATTAGTAACAGCTACCTATTCTCAGCAATAAGAGGTGGGACTGATGGGGAGAAATGGAGGTGGAAGGGGAGGGTATCCTCTTGGTGGGGGATGACTGGGTGTAGATGGTATCAATCACAGAGCAGCAATAAAGGTTGTGTGTGGCAAAAGAAGATATGGTGATAACAGGGTGAAATACTGTTACAAGGTATAAATACTGTCATCTCACATTCAGTTCTCCCTGTTACCCAAAATGGGCTGGAGAGAGAACCAACTCTACTCATTGAGCAGGTAAGGGGAAGTGGGTGAGGGGGTGGAGTGGCTCTGGTTCACAAAAACAACCTTACCTTGATCAGGATACCTGTCCAGAAAGCGGTCCACTTCGAGTGTAGGTACCTAAGTCTGAAGACCAAGGATAGTTTGGGGATTCTGTTAGTATACCGTCCACCCCATTGTCTAACAGACTCCCTAACCAAGCTGACACAGCTGGTCTCAGAGTTGCTGTTGGAGTCACCCAGACTTCTAATTCTGGGTGACTTCAACATCTCACTTGAGACCAGTCTATTAAATCTGACAGGTGTAGCTCGGGAGTTCATGAAATCCATGACAAACATGGGCCTATCCCAATTGGTCAGTGTGCCTACTCATTGTGCGGGTCATACACTCGATGCGGTCTTTAGTACGGAACAGGAATATCCATGGGTGGAGGTAACAAAAACCTCCCCATTGTCATGATCATTTCCTGATCAAGGCTGAAATCAAAGCCACTATACATCCCATTGGGAGTGGAGGACCCATTAGAATGATCTTCCCTCGAAGCTAATGGAACCAATTTAATTCCAGAAAGCCTTGGAAGGTTCATTGGTTAGTAATGCCAGTGATTCTGTTGAAGCTTTGGTTAATACCTGGAACAACGATCTTACCAAGGCTATCAACACGGTCGCTCCCAAACATCCATGCCAGCCCACTTCAAACCATCAACTATGGTATACAGAAGAACTCAGAAAGATGAAGCAGGTTGGACAACAACCAGAGCGTGTTTGTTGAAAAACTTGACTTTTATCTGACAGGACTCGTCATAGGAACGTCCTTTGTTCCTATAGAGAGGCAATACGTGTAGCGCAGAGAGCTTTCTCCTCTGTACGTGTTGCGTCTGCAGAGTCCCATTCAGCATTGCAGTGGTTCCGATCTTATATCTCAGGCAGATTCCAGATGGTGATGCTTGGAGACAGTTGCTCCAATGGTTATGGTTGCTGAAACCAATGGCTCCAATTGTTATTGTTGCCGATGTGGTTTGAGTGTTGGACTATGACCCTAGAGATCAGGGTTTGGATCCCCACTCAGCCATGGAAACTCACTGGGTGACTTTGGGTATGTTTTACTCTTTCAGCCTCAGAGGAAGGAGAAGGCAAGCTTCTCTGAACAAATATTGCCCCTCCCCCCCCCCAAAAAAACCAAACAAACCATGGTATGTTCACCTTACGATTGACTTGAATGCACAAAGAAGAAGAAGAACAACAACAACAAAATATCTCTTTTGACAGGCCTGGCCATTCAATTTTAAATCATGACTTTTTAACTTGTATATTTTAAGGAAATGTACTCATATGAGTGTATTTTAGTAGTTCTGTACTATTGTATTTTAACTGTTGGTTTTATTTGTTTTCTTTCTTTTTTAAAATTGTGTTATGTATTTGTGCCTCAAGCCTTGAGAAGAGGCAGGGAAAAAAAATGAATTTATGGAGTATTATTATTATTATTATGGTAAACAACAACAATGGCTCCAATGTTAAAATTTGAACACAAGAGAAGGTGAAGGAATGTACTCTTATATCAATATTGATGAAAAAGAGGATATACAACTCAATTGAAACTCCTGAATGTTTTAACATCCCATCAGAATACTTTAAGGTCTTCTTCTTTTTTACTTTTTCTTCTTCTTGCTTTATACTTAGCGACAAAGATTCAGTAGGACTAATCCATGCTTTCTACAAATGCGTTGATGACGTTGGTGTATCTTTCAAGCCTGTGCAATGGATTTTTCTGGTGGAGCACAGCGTGCAAAGAACTGGCCTCACCCTTTCAACCAAGGTTCGACTACTGAGGCCTTGAAAAGGCATGGATGGTGGCAGCATGGTCCTAGGGTCGTAGGTTGATTAGAGTTTCCTTTCTTAGTGGCTGACCTTACAGGGTTAGACGAACACCATCTGACCGGGTTTGGGATTAGTTTTACTATCTAGGATGGTTGCCATAAGGCTCGAGAGCCCATCCTGCCTTTGGCACTATTGGTCAGACCTTTCAGTTGTGACTGTCTGATGTGGAGGCCCTGCGGTGGCGTTATAGGCCACCGCCAGCATAGTCACAACTTCATTTGGGTACGCAAGCTCTCCCCCCACACAGTCAGAGCATAGCTGAAGGGGAATAGGAGGCTGGAGATGAAGAACAGAGGTGCACTCTTTTCTTCAAGGCTAGCCCTGGTGGAGCTGGGTCTGCCTGATCACTCCCTCTCAGGCGGACAGGAGAAGACAGTTAAGGAGGAGGGTCTCTTCCTTCAGGTAGCCCTGATGGAGCTGGGTCTGCCTGATCACTCCCTCTCAGGCTGGAAGATGACAGTAAGGAGGGAGGGTCTCTTCCTTCAGGCTATTCCTGGTGGAGTGGGTCTGCCTGATCACTCCCTCTCAGGCCGGGAGAATGACAGTTAAAAGGAGGGGAGTCTTTCTTTCATGCTAGGCGCCCGGTAGAGCTGGGTCTGCCTGATCACTCCTCTAGGCCGGAAGATGACAGTTAAGGAGGGAGGAGTCTCTTCTTCAGGCTATCCTGGTGGAGTCTGGGTCTGCCTAATCACTCCCTCTCAGGCGGAGATGACAGTTAATGGAGGGAGGAGTCTTTTCCTTAAGTGCTAGTCCTGATTAGAGCTGGGTTGCCTGATCACTCCCTCTCAGCCGGAAGAGATGACAGTACAGAGTAGGAGAGATCTTCCTTCAGGCTAGCCTGTGAAGCTGGTTCTTCCTGATCAATCTCCCTCTCAAGCCGGAAGATGACATTTAGGAGAGGGAGGAGCCTCTTCCTTCAGGCTATCCTGGTGGAGCTGGGTTGCCTGATCACTCCCTCTCTAGCCGGAAGATGACAGTTAAGGAGGGAGGAGTCTCTTCCTTCAAGCTTCCTGGTGGAGCTGGGTCTGCTGATCACTCCTTCTCAGATGGGAAGATGCAGTTAAGGAGGAGGTGTCTTTTCCTTAGGCTATCCCTGGTGGGCTGGGTCTGCCTGATCACTCCCTCTCAGGCCTTTTAAGGTAAAACAATTTAACAATCCAGCAATCATTACGGAAATAACTGCTCTACTTTTTCATGCCATCTAATTCTTAGTTGGGGCGATTCTTTTAGCAACTGCAATGGAGTTAGTCAAAAGCTGGTTATATACATGCTTGTTCCTTTATTTCTTTATGAAACTGTTTGCCTTAGTGTCTCGTGTTCTTTCAAATTATGATTTTCTATGGGAGAAGACAATTAATATTCAGGGATCCTGTGCCGAAAATAGACCACTGTACAGTACCCAATATCTTGAAGGCAGGATTCTGGAGTACACTCACAAAATTTATTTTTCCAAGCTCTGGTACCATCAAACTGGAAAATACATGACATGTTTCAAGGAAGGAAGGAAGGAAGGAGGAAGGATGAGGAAGTAAGAAGGAAGGAAAAAAGAAAAAAGAGCGGTGACCTTTTCTCGCTGTATTAATATTGAAGAAAATGACCTTAATATAGTATCATAGAGCTGAAAGGATCTCAAGGGCCATCTACTCCAACCCCCAGCCAGTTTCAGGATCCACTAAAAGAACCCCCAAGATGTGACTATCTGACCTTGAGGTAGCCACCTAACCTATGTGATTGTTGGAAAAAGACTCAGATAAGATTGTTAAAAATACAAACCATGAAATATAGAATTTAGAAAAAGAAATATTTGTGATTACAACAACCCCAATTCTTTCATGCCCATCATACCACAGGAAAAGCTGGTTTAAGTATGCTCACAACCCATGAACTGCTGTGTTGCTAATAGTAATAATGATAGCAGTGAAAACAATAATTAATATGACTAATTAACAAAATTGGGTGAGAGTATTGCAACTCGTTTTTTAAATGACCATTAAAGGGACTCTAACACAAAAATTGAATATTATCTCAACCTATCTCAGTTTGCTTTCTTCTTAACTAAAAAGTCAGATTTGAATGTATTCAATTTTCCACACATGACAAGTTGGGACATGAAGTTTGGAAAATCACAGCCTTAACAGTCTCGCAGGGCAGCTCATGTAGAAAAAAAACATCAGTTATACTGCATCTAAAACCTATTTTACATTAGATTTTCTGGGATTATGTAAATAATTTTATTTTATTGCTACACAACTTTGCATTTTGTGAAAATTGTGGATTACAGCATAAAAATCAACACGTAAAAAACAATTAGTCACGATAAGCTGATTGTCACACACTGGGTTTTCTTTTCATAAATCAAATTTAAAGCATCAAATTCTCTTCAGTAAACTTTTATTGAAATGAGTTGTTTTAGTTACATTCCTCAAGAGGAGTTTTATGCAGTGAGGAAAGGGTTCCTACCTCATACTTTATTGTGTGCTTTGTGTGTTTGACAGCTCTTGAGATAAAGTTACTTTATAGCCTCTATGATGACAACCCCCTTTTTGGGCTTTTTGATAAATGACAAAAGTATGAAAGTATTTTTATTAAGTACGGACAATGACCTTGATAACTCAACATAGGATACATAATTATTGGTGGAAAGCTTCCTCCAAAAAAAACAAACAGATGTCTAAGGCGTTTTTGGGACTAAATACGTCAGTCGATGGATGATGAAGAAACAGTGATAGGGAGGGCAGGCCGGTGCAAACCAGAAATGGTGGGTTGGAAGACAAGAAGTATTAGACCTATTGTCATTGGAAAAAATGCAGACGTAATTCCTAATGATGCATGCTGGAGTCTTTGACATCTGCTAAGAGTTCTCTTCTTGTCTTCTCCATTCTCTCTCCTCTTCTGCCGCAGGACGCACCACCCCGCCTGTTTAATCTCCAACTCTTATTGCTGCCCTCCCCATCACTCCCCCCCTCTCCCGTCCACAACCCACGGCACACCTCTACCACTAGCATGAGACCACATGATCTTCATGATCCATGATCCATGCTATTAGCTTAAGATTTAGCTTTGCTAAAAAAAAAAAACAACTATAAGCATTTGATGATAGCTGATTGATTGAAGCCTCTGGGCATTGATCGTGATAAAGCAAACACTTCTCTCAGAACAAGGTTTTTCGGAATCTTCTGTTATTTTGTAATTCTCTTATGCAAGAACACAACCGTTCACAATTTTTTCTCTACACAGGGACCGATTACGGAGCAATAATCACGCGTTTGCCTTCTCTTTTGCACAAATTTCTTGTTGTCTTTCTTGCGCTCCGCTTACTTTTTTCCGGTGCGTCTCGGGATGGTGGTTTGTGGTTTTTTTTTGTTTTGTCTTTTGTTTTTTTCTTCCTGTGTTTTTTTGTTTTGTTTTTTTTTTTTTTATGGCTGGAACCTGTAGTTGTTTTGTTGCATTCCCCTACTGTTTCTTTTTCTCTCTTTTTTCTTCCTCCCTCTCTTTCTTATTCCTCCTCCATACTTTCTTCTTTCTATTCCTCTTTTTCTTCCTCTCTTCTTCTTTTCCTCTCTTTCCCCCCATTCCCTGTGCTTTCCCGCATGGTTCCCTTCTTGTGGGGGTTTCTGGCAAAAACAGTATTTGACCACAGACTAAAAATCTATTTTGCATTTTTTAAACAAAAGACCACTGTTTGTCGTATTATTTCAAAATTCGTTGTTGTTGTTGTTTATTAAACAAAATACTGCAAAAACAAAGGGGGATTCTGTATGAAGTATCGTTAGATAGAAATTAGCAGATTAGAAACAGAAACCTTTCCCCTCTCAAATGTTCTCTGAAATAGAAAGAGAACCGATGGCTTTGCAACTTTGCTTGTTACCAATTGAGGGGGACACCTTTCTTATTATTATAAGAAGGAGGCATTCATTTCTTTGTTCTTCATTCTTTCTTTATCAGATTCCTTGCTGCAGGTCCCTCTCTCGCCTACTACCCAGTCACTTTTAACATCCTGCCTTTTTAAACGATTGAGGATCTTCTAAAGGACGGGGGAGAGGAAGCCCTGGGTTTGGTGTGGCCGCAAGTGGTTTTTTTAATGCCTGCCATGCACTGCAGCGCCATTTCACTCAACGAACCCACTAAGTTTGCGGCGTTCACAGGTTTTGCGAAGTATTCAAAGACCAGCAAAAGGAGGGCCCAACCCACGCTGACTCAGGCTTTGCATCCTTCGAGGTGCTTTAAAAAATTGAGTACCAGAGTTGGGGCGGCAATTCGGCTTCACTTGCCACCTTAGCCGTACTTGGCTGTTCACCGCGTGAGCTTTGGAATAGGGTTG
Source organism: Sceloporus undulatus (assembly GCF_019175285.1). Lineage (NCBI taxonomy): Eukaryota > Metazoa > Chordata > Lepidosauria > Squamata > Phrynosomatidae > Sceloporus > Sceloporus undulatus. The sequence continues at coordinate 155,579,615 of NC_056526.1, forward strand.
AGATAAAGAAACCCAATTAGGTCACGGGAGTTGAGATTATTAGGATGAACGTCAAGGACTATATGACTGTAGTGACGGTTGGTTGTTTTTTCTTAGTGCTTCTGATGTGTCGTCTATACTCCCAGATGTTGTTCTGGGGGTGGTTTGTGGGGTGATATCTTGGGTTTGTATTTGTGTTTTTTGTGTTGTATTATTTTCATTGTCCCTGTGGCCATCCCCTTTGCCTCGACCTCAGGATCCCCGCGGTGGTGATAACATATCTTAGTTATATTCTTTATATGTATTTTATCTTACAGCATGCGGATAACATCTAAACAACATCTTACTCTCTCTCTTTCTGTTTTCTTCCTCCTCTCTTCTCCCACTCCAACACCCACCCACCCACATCCTCACAGCTTAGCGTGTGGTCCCTGCGGGATCGTTCTTCTGCTTATGACTCACTCAGATGACTTGCTAGTTGTACCCTTGTTTTTTGTTCCTATTCTAGAGTATGTTCTGGGTTGATGAAGAAAGCCGGTGTGGTAGAGCCTCTTCGCTTTTTATGACTTCTAATGCATTAACAAACTTTCTCACAATATCTTTCCAAGGCAGCAGGAGAAACAGAGGGGCGGGGAGAACCAGCGGCTCGTCATTCCTAGGAAGAGTCGGAAGTACAGGTGCCCCTCCCCCCAAAACAAACGGTTTTCCATTCGTGGCGGTCCGATCATCCACAACCAAACCAATGTTTGGTCACCACAGTATACAGAAAACCTACACCAACACTGCCAAGTACCTTCACAAAGAACTTCCACCCCTACAACACGAAGGCACACTAATAACAACTGGTTAGGACAGGCCAAAAGGAACGGCTCTGTGAACCCAAGTCCTGGCCCCTGAATGCAGCACCTCGCGCCTGGGTTGTACAGGCTCATGGGTACTCCAATCAGACATCCAAAGGGCAGCCAAACCCGAAAAACCCATAGGCGGAAAAAACAACACCCAAAAGAAGGTTTACTTGTAAAGACTGAACGGCGCTATCAGACAGAATAGGGAAACTGGTTGAGGAAACACAAACGCCAAATGAGCTTTTATAACCACCAAGAACTCCAGCACAAATGCTGGAGTCAGTGAAGAACAGGAAGAAAAACCCTAGCATGGCTGCACATACAGCCTGCAGACATTGTCTACCTAGGGACCACCAAACGCAGTCTTCCAACCACAAATAAAGCTGAACAGAGAGACAAAATCAGCGTAGCAGACCATGTTTAAACCACTCGGGGCATTAAACGCTATTTAAAAATCACTGAAATTCTGGGGACCCTGCCAACCGATAATCAGGTTACCGAACACACAGGGAAATCCACCAACACCTAGTCGACAACTTGAATAGGAAAGAAGAAACCCTTAAAGTAAACAAGGTTGGCTAAAGTCTGGAAAAACACAAAATCACGGCCCAGCAAGTGCATATGAAACCCACTCTGAGTCAGGGGTTCCCCGCACAACAAATGCATCACCAATTAAATGGAATCACCTGAGCCTGAAATTTAAATCTTTTGAGGCATGTTAACTAAACACATTACTCTTGGCACAACATGCACTTATGTGAAAGTTGTACATTTTTGACTGATGTGGAACATTTGTATTCAGTTCAAAGGTGTGGAAACAAAGTTATGCCTCCTGTGGACATTGTGCATTGCATGTACAAGGTACATTGAAAATTGCACACACAATGCACTGTGAACATTGTACATGCAGGTGTTCCTTGCACATGCCTATGTGCATTTGGTTGCACATTTGGCTGTAAAACATTCTAAACTATTGTATTTCTGATATAATTTTTAGCTTTTTTCCTGTTGTTAAGCACTTTTTGCATGGCAACTATAAGGTATAAAATGATCTTAAATAACTCAAAGAACTATCTGCTCTCATATAAAATGGTAAGCATAATATTATCTCAGACATGGTCATTGTACGTGTCCACAAATAACCCATGCACCCAGCAGAATTTTCTAAAAGAAGATTGAAGATCTGAACAATTCAGTAGTAACTGTTTGTCACTATCTTTCCCTTGGGAAAATAAGTGGTGTTACTTGGTTCCCAGCAACAGTTCATGTGCCTTTCCCCCACAATGTTTTCTTTTTTAGCCCTGATGGTGACACTCATGTCAAAGTACTTCAGGGAAGTCTCCAATCTCCTATCTATAAAAACAAGAGTGAGGGTCTACATTTCTTTTCTTTGTACAGCACCCTTAAGACCTCATTTGTCAAAATGTGAGCAAAACATGTAGCTACCCACAGTAAATGCTTAATACACAGCACATTCAGTCTCCTTCTACATTCTGTTCTGTAGTACACAGCATACTTACGCTTGCCATTTCTGATGAGATTTATTATGTTATGATTTCTTCAAACTTTTTTCAGTATTCTTTTGCTGAGGCATTGGACTACAAAAACAAAATGTGATATAATTAGTATGGAACTTTATGACAGAGACCATGACCTAAAATTCTTAAAAAGCCATAATTGAAATACCGGATGACATTTTCAGTACATTACCAGGCAATATTGAGTAACTAGTCTCTCCTACTGAATGGAAAACAGTGATTTTCAATTACTTAGATTATTTTGTGTACATTGCTGACTCTCACAACTACCGATACTCACTTAATTTAAACCAAATCACTTTGGCAGATTTTAATGGCGAATGAAATATACAAAATTTGTCTCATCAACCTGTTGGGGAGTCTGAAAAGCACAGTTAGCCTGTACATCTACATATCTAAGAATCTTACAATTCTCACTGACTGACCCAAGATCAAAAGGGTACCTAGCGAATTCCACTGCAAGTTGCAATAAGATCACTTTGTCATTCTTTAGATTACCACCTTAAACATCTGCCCAAAATGCCAACTTCCTAGTTGAGTACTGGTCTATAAAAATTCATTTCTTAATCTCTCATCAGGACAATTTGTCGCTTTTCAGATGTTGTGCACTACAGCTTCCATGTCCCTTCACAATTAGTCATACTTTTTATTGCTGATGAGAATTGCAGTCCAACAACAGGCAGAGAGAGTGGCAATTTGTGGCTCCTATACTGTGAGATGGTGAATTTACACTTTAGTATAGATTTTAGTCCAGCCTCTAAGGATTGATCCAAGGGGCTATGAGTAGTTTAGCCCCTTGATCGTTCCTTCAATAGTGAGGTTAAAGCACAGATTGGATTCACTGCTACACTGACATGGAGCCACCCACTCACCACTTCCCAGACGAACACACATTTCCTGTTTCTGTTTTATTGAAATCAGATTAAACATAATAATAAATAAATAAAACTTTTATTTATATCCCACTTTTCTGCTGTAAAGCAACCTAAGTGGCTTACAGTTTAAAACACATCAAGTATACAATAAAAATACATCTTAACCCTCCCCCTTAAAAATAATTAAACATAGTGTTATTAAAATTTAGACTATTAAAAAAGAACTACTAAAAGCCAATAAGCTAATGGGCAGTGATGGGAATACATAATGTGGGTGAAGTTCCTTTATAGTTGAGTGGATCTATTCAGGAAAAGCTTGCCGGAAGACATCCATCTTAACAGCTTTTTTGAAGCTATCCAGGCTGGTGATTTGAAGGATCTCCTCTGGCAAGGTATTCCACAGTCTGGGAGAGGTTGCAGAAAATGTCCTCTGTGATCTGAGAGTGCAGGGTGGGTTGTACGGAAGTAGGCAATCCCTTAGATAGGTTGAACTCAGGCCATGTAGGGCTTTAAAGGTAATAACCAACACCTTGTACTGTGCCTGGAAACTAGGTCAGGGGGTGGTAGATGAAAGTCAAAGAGCTTTCAGGAAAATGTAATTATTTTTTATGTAATATGCAAGTATTACCCCTTGTTTTTAAGTCAAAAACAGCCAAACAACCACACCAGTCATTCCACTGCATTTTAGAACCCCAAATGCCTTTTCTTTAGGTCCAAACAGCTTTTGGATATGCTCAAATCAAAATCGGTTTTGGGGTGTGACTGTGTTTGTTTTTTAAAATATGTTTTATATGTTGATATATTTTACATTCATGTTTGAAGGTCGTTGTAATTGTGTGTGTGTGTGTGTGTGATGGGAAGTTGTTGTAAACCACTCTCAGGAAGATGACTGCCTACAGACTGGAATACTGAATCTCCTAAATAAGTAAATAATAAAGGATAATTCAAAATCCTAATTGTAAATTAATGTTGTCTTTTTTTGAAAAAAACTAACACCTGTATTTCAAAGTCTGAAAATGTGAATTGATACAAGCAATGGTAAAAGCTTTTCTATCAACATCAATGTTAGTGACCCACAAAACAGCAAATATTATATTTTTCTTGACATAATTACACAGCTCAGATGCTTTGCCACACTGCTGATTGCAACACCTTTATCTGTACACTTTAGTAACAGGGCATGGAGAAATAAATAGACACTGTTCTTGTGCAAAGTGGGACAGATCGCATAACAGTGTTTAGAAACTGGAGAATTCTCCTGGTTTTATATCATATTTTTGCAGTAATCTAGAGCAGGTAAACCACAAAAATAGGAAGATTGAAAATAAGTCTTTACAGAGCTCCTTACTAAATCCAAGTACACTTTGTTTTCCCCTTTCTATTTCAGCTGAAAAGCTTACCTGTTTCCTCCACCAGGTGAATAATATTCATCATCTCCTGAAGCTATTTTTGGAAGCATTTTTAACAGAACTGTTCCAGTTACTCTAATTAACTGAAATGAATATTTAAAGGTTATAATTGCTGGACTCTGGCATCCTGAGAAATAATAATTACCTGTCTAATTACAAAACTGAAATGTGGTGTTACATACATACAGCTTGAAATAAATTTTTAAAATGTGGCTTGTGTTCATTGGAACAATGAAAACTGTGGCATGCATTCAATGGAACAATGTTACGATGTTCTAACCTGATTTTATGAATTGCTGTTTAGTTAACCAGTTCTTTAAAGCACTTAAATATTTTGGGTTTTTTTCTTTTAGAAAAAGAAAATAATCTTGTTCAATTTCAGAAATAGAGATGGAATTTAGCATTAAAGTAAAAAAAAAATAAATCATCCCACTAATCTAAAAAGTCTATCTTTGAAGCCCCAGGAAGAGACACTCTTGAATTTTCCTTATCTGGTGGAGAAAAGAAAAATTTCCTTTTCTGATACTATGGCTTCTATTGAAAGAAGCCTATATTGATGTGTTCTCTCAGTAGGACCTTACCTGCGGGGCTGGCACCAAATTTTGATGGGCTCTTGTCATGATGACGGCAAGGGGGCCCTACCTAGGGACATAATCCCTATGTTGTTTCCCTAGTCCCCACCATTCTTAGTACCAAATCATCACATGATATACTATCTTCTTTCTGCTACTGCCCCTTGTCACTTACCATTTTAGCTCTCTCCACTTTCTTGGGATATATTTAATCTAGGTGCCTGCCTCCATAGTTGGAAGCCTTTATTGGTTCTCCCAAGATTTGTTGCATGAAATTGCACGGCCCACTTTCAACATTCAAACATTGGGTCAGGCCTCAGCTGAAATACTGTGTCCGGTTCTGGACACCACAATTCAGAAAGGCTCTTGACAAGATGGAACATGTCCAGAAGAGAGTGACCAAAATGATGAAGGGTCTGGAAACCATGTCCTATGAAGAGAGACTTAGGGATCTGGGTATGTTTGAAGAAGAGACTATTAAAAGTTAAATGATAGCCTTATTTAAGTATTTGAAAGAGTGTCATATTGAGGATGGAACAAGCTTGTTTTCTGCTGCTCCAGAGAATAGGACCCAGAACAATGGATGCAAGCTACAGGAAAAGAGATTCCACCTAAACATTAGGAAGAACTTCCTGACAGTAAGAGCCATTTCACAATGGAACACACTCCCTCAGAGCGTGGTGAAGTCTCCTTCTTTGGAAGTTTTTAAAGAGAGGCTGGCCATCTGTCAGGGATGCTTTGACTGTGAGTTACTGCATGCCAGGGGCCTGGACTGGATGTCCCTTCTGGTCTTTTCCAACTCTATGATAAGTAGTGAAAATAGGCAAGTAGTGGCACCATGCCTTCTTTTTTATTAGCATAAAAACATAATATAAAAACAACACTCTACACTATGTTTTTAACACTTTTTATTAACATAAAAACAGCACACTACACTATGCACAGTACCTTCTTAAATAAGCCTAACTTACACTAGGCAATTTTATTAATCATATTTGTATTTAATTAAACTTGGATCATTTACTGAAATGCACCAACCAAAGACAGACAACTTGATTTGGAGTAAGAAAGAATCCCACTTTCCAGTGAAGGGGAATTTTTTTTAGACAGAATCTGCTCTAGTTCCAACGAAAATCTGTCAGCAAATATGGAAAATAAAATAATGGCCCACATATTGACAATGCTGAAAACATATTCTAGTCCCCAAGAAAGGAGGCACAAGGGATTGCTGTAACCATAGGACAATTGCATTAATTTCAAAGGAAAGCAAAGTTATTCTCAGCATTCTACAACAAAGATGTTTACTATATATGGAACATGAAATACTAGATGTCCAATATGAGTTCAGGAAATTAAGAGGCATTATGGATCATATTGAAAACATACATTGGATAATGGAGTGCACCAAAGAATTTCAGAAGAAATCAGCCTGTGATATATAGATTTTAGCAAAGCCTTTATCATGAAACTAGCATGATAAGCTATGGATCAATCTTAAAGAAATGGGTGGTCCACAACATTTGATTGCCCTGATGAAGACAAGGCCACCATGAGAACAGAATATATAAAAAATGGAATGATTTCCAATTGTCAAGGGGTTCAGCAAGTCTGCATTTAAACATCGTATCTCTTGAACTTGTATGCTGGCTATATCATACATAAAGGAGGATTAGGCTTGGAGGAAGAAGGCATGAAAATTGGAGGAAGGGACATTAGCAATTAAAGATATGCAGATGACACCATACTATTGCCGAAAATAGCAAAGACTTGGAATGATTACTGAAGGAAGTCAAGGATGAAAATGCAAAGACAGGTTTAGAGTTGAACATTAAGATTACAAAACTAATGACCAGAGATTATGTATATGACTTTAAAGCAGACTTTGAAGATGGGGTGAAACAGACAGGCAAAATAAAGCAGCTTCCAACTGCTTAGATGTATTTATATGACGCACACCTCCAAAGCAGGTGAAAACCTAAATGAAGCCATGCTCTGGGGCTAAAAACTGGAGCAAAAAGAAGCCAGGATACTCCAGCTTAGTTCATAAAATGTACATCTTCATGCCTGCATAAAAACAGCCTGGTGCCAGGGCTGTGGCAAAGCAAAAAAAAGGAAAATGTGACAACTCTAATGGATGTAATTACAACCTATGCAAACCAGACAATCCAACAGGGACCATGGGGTGAAGATGGGGTGAAGGAGGCATGTATGTGGGACTCCCGTTATTGTGCTTTGCCAATGTGCCACTTGCACACCAATGCACCAATGCCGTGTATCCAGCGGCACGGCCTCACACTATGCTCTTCAGTCTGGCTGTGAATATTTGTCCCATCTTGGGAGCAGTCCATGTGGACAGTGGAGCTTCAACCCACTCCACTTTTGGAAAAAAACAGGATCAAGCTGCTTTTTCCCTACCTATCTGCTCCAGCCCTCAGAAACAGCTGATAGTTGAAACAATTATCCATATCTTGGCTTAGTCATTAATCAGAATGGATACTGATGTGAAGAAATCAGAAGTCTAGGACTTTGAAGGACAGCTATGAAGGAAGTAGACAAGATCCTAAAGTGTAAAGATGTATCTCCAAATACTGAATTCAGGATTGTCTATGGCCATTGTATTTCCCATTTCTATGTATGGGTGCGAAAGCTGAATAGTGAAGAGAGCTGACAGGAAGAAAGTCAACTCATTTGGAATGTGATGCTAGGTAAAAGTTGTACAGATACCACAGACTGTTAAAGGACAAATAAATGGGTCCTACAGCAAATTCTCGTTAGAAGCCAAGATGACTATACTAAGACTCTTGTACTTTGAACACATCATGAAAAGACACAAATCACTAGAAAAGACAGTAATGTTTGGTAAGGTTGAAGGTAATAGGAAAAACGGAGACCCATTACAGATGGGTAGACTCAAAGAAGCCATGCCCCTGAACCTGCAAGACCTGAGCAGGGTTGTTGATGAAAGGGTGACTTTGAGGTCTTTTATTCATAGGGTTGCCATAAGTCAAAATCAAGTTGATGGCCATTAACAACAAGATTCATTAATGGAGTCTGAAAGTAGATTTAAATTAGCATCTTATTTAACTACACAGTGGAAGGTGGACCTTGGCTTTGTAGCCCAGGTTTGCACACCAAACAAGCAATTAAATTAACAATATAGCATTTTGATAAAAATGTACAGTAATAACAGCAGAGCTACTATGCTATGGTATACATACAAATTCGCAGACAAAAAGTCTAGGGGAAATGAGAATAGGAAACACTGTAGTTTTATTAGAACAATATGTTGCAATGGATGCTAAAAAGATAAAAGAAATTTAAAAAGCATAAAGCATATGCAATCCTAAAAAACCAACAGGCTTATGCTGGCCTGTAAGCCACGCCCTAACAAACAAGACTAGTGATACCAATCAGTGCTAGGCTAGTAAACTGCACATCCCAAATAGTAAAGCAAAACAAGGAGGTGTCAGACATACAAAATACCAATGCCATGGTAGATAAATTTCTTTGCACCTCTCAGTAAAAAATTAAAAGGGATAACACAGTACGCCTATTACAATTGGTAAGTGAGCAAACAGAGACCAAACGCTTTTCGACTATGCGTCTTCATCAGTGATCATGGAAAACTAATATAGCAGCCTTGTAAGGTATATCATAAAATCTGTAGGGACATCCAGTCGCAGTAAGCAAATTGTTGGTCCTCTTGGACCTGTTATGATGCCAAAAACTTGGATGTAAATACAAGTCCTTTATGCTTTTTAAATGGATCTCATTCCATTCCCTGTCACCGGGGAGTATGCAGCCCATTTGTAACCTAGATGTCTGCTGCATCTTTTCAAGAATGGGTAAATCCCAGATTGCAAATGGGCTGAGTACTTCCCCAGCAATGGGGAAATGCAATAAAGTCCATCTTCTTAAAGTTACACCCCACGTCTATCATAGAGCAAAGCCAATGCAAAAAAATTCACTGTCAAGATGTTTTTGAACATGGCTCAGAATGTTTGGAATATGTTCAATTTAACCTGAAATCACTAGGAACTTGCGCCATTTTCTGTATCTAGCAGAGCATCTTGACTGATTCAAAAGACCAGAAAGTCCTGGATTTTGTTCCTGTTATTTCTGATTTTATTTTGGTGATCCATACATATTTTGTTTATCCCAGAATATTTTCTGTCAGCTTCCAGTACAATCAGATTCTTTTTATACATGCTCCTCAGGTTGGTTTATTTTAATTCAGTATAAAATGAGTTTTGCTGAAATGGTATATTTTATGTGGAAGTGTGGAAATGTTGGTTTTTTAAAAGGCAATGACATATTTAACAGGAATGAACAGCCTTAACTATTTCGTTCTTATATATAAGAACTAATTTTTTCAAAACTTTTCTTCCTTCTGGGTGAGATTTTGTACATGATTATTGAGGAAGAGAACATTGTGAATATTCTTCATTTCTCTAAATTTTAATATAGGTTTACACAATATTATCATGCTGGATGGCCATCTGTCAGGGATGCTTTGATTTGGATTTCCTGCATGGCAGGGGGTTGGACTGGATGGCCCTAGTGGTCTCTTCCAACTCTACGATTCTATGATTCTATGATTCTATGATCAATAGTGCATTTGTTTACGAGAGTAAGTAATTATCTCTGGCAGTTCACTGTTAATTACACATTGTAGAACTTTAACACAAACAATTTTTTTTAAAAAAAAAACACACTAGTAAGACATCATCCCCCTTGCATAGGTCAGCCAACCATTAGTTGATCTACAGGAGATTTTAGATGGTCAGTAATAAAAAAATATATATGATTTTGACTTAATTACTGCCCTTTAAAATCATTTCTTTGCCTTGAAACCAAGTGTACTGCTGAATGGATTTTAATTGTTCCAAAAGCAAGCACTACTTTCAGTAATTAACATGTCTTTATAATTATGGGTGCTTCGGGGTTTCAGTATTTAACTGCAAAGTGCAAATGTTGAAAGTCAAGATATCTCAGAGGGAGAAAGACATAAAATATTATGCATGTTATAGAAACTTTCATCGTTTTAATAAGAAAATTAATATAATTTTAAAATCAATATGTTATTTATCTCTCTCCTATACATGCTGTGAAAGCTATTTAATTAATGCAGTCATGGTAAAGAATTGCACTGAAAAATGAGTGGGTTTTTTTAAATTCCCTTCAAGGGCCTTATCCTACAAGTAGTGTTATCTACATAAGATTGTGTTCTATTCTGGCGAACCTTAAGGGAATCAAATGTATCAGTGGGGATATTATGCTGTAACTGATTTTTTTAATTTGTAAAAAGATATTTTTATAAGTTTATAAGAGACAGATAGAGAGACAGACAAACTGTTTTCTCTGTTCTTATGAGACTAACCAATTAGCATACATCAATATTTAATAATCTACAATAATATTAATTATTTATCTATATTTTTTCCATTCTAATCAGAAAAGCCATGACAGCTTACATTTCAATAGTAAACAATAAAATTATCTATAGTTTCAAGGTGCAATAAATGGCAATAAGAGAAACAGGATAAGTCCTCAAGCCCTGTGGTTCTACAAAACAATTGTCCCATCTGGTAGAGTCCTAGTTCACCTACGATACCTGTTTTTGCAGTGATAGTAAAGCTGACCAGGGAAGGTATGCTATTCACACTGGTGCAGCATTCCAAAAGTGGTGCATTCCCAAACCATCCTTCTTCGATGCATCTGCTCATCCAACCAATCAAAACCTCTGTTGTCCTTGTTTGGGGTGGGGCGTCTCAGAAGGACCAGAAACAAGAAATCTGCTGTTTGATCAATTTGGGGCCTGAACAGACTGGCAGCTTCAGCTGACTTCAAGACAACTTGGGAGGCATGGTGTTTACATGTACCACACCCCCAAGTCACCTGAAAGTCGCTCTGGCGATTGCATGCTGGGTACCTTTAGGATGACCTGGAGGTGTGGCATTTAGACATCACATGTGATGGGATACTTTCAATGCACCCCAAATAGGAGCAGTTCTTTGCCACTGGGCCAGATTCTGGCTGGATTGGGACCATTTCTCTGTGATTGCAGGTGCACCTAAGTGGATCTGTTTTTAGGGGAAATTGTACCTCTGTTTATATCCAGATCCGAGGATCCCTTGAGGTACAGGTCCACAACTCCACAAGAGACAGGAACTAAGTTATGAGTGTTCAGTGGGCTGCAGTGTTATGCTCCTGTCACACCAGAAATGCTGTTACATCATTTTCATTTTCAATTTCAACTGGTTTTCAACTTCTTGTTAGCTTTGATGGGGGTTATTGTGAGGAAGGAGACAAACTACTATACCTGAGGGCAATTTGCAGGCATTTAGGGCCATTTGAAGATGAAAAATCCTCCAGATTTTTTTTAACTTGGGATGGATAAAAAAAATGTTGCTAATCATTGAAGAATAATATGTTTCTCAGTGCTTGGAATCTCCCTGTGAGATGAACCGAGAAATGATGAAAATTCTTCACAGACTGCAAAGTTTTTTAGAGAATTATTCTACATAAAAATAGCACTGATTTTTTTTCTGTGATAAAACAAAAAATATATTTTCTCTCTCTGTGTGTGTAGTAAAGTCTTTCTTTTGCAGGAGATTGTGTTTTTCAGAGAAACTATAGCTTCTTCTTGAAAATAACAAATCACTTAAATTTTATTGTTAGACCCAAATAAACTATATTCATTGAATCAATGGGGTTTACCTAAGTGCTGACTCACCATTCAACCATGGAATCAATGCTTCTACTTTAGCTGAACATAAACAATAGGAAACAAGCCCATTTTTTTTCTTGCACATAAAAATCATATGCATTTTGGCACAGAATAATTTCCAAAAATAATATTACAAAGTGTATTTTCATCAAATACCGTAAATAAAATTACAAATTACAAATATTACAAAGTGTGACTATGGTAAGAATACAGATTTGAGATCTTTGTGTTCTCCACAGGTGGGAGAACACTATGGAAGCCATTTCTCCTTACATGCAAGGATGAACAATACGAAGATTTATATCCTCAGTCACAAGCAATTTTGCTAATGTTGCATGACATCAATAAAACATGTCATAATTCCAGTGAAGATTGTCTTTTCCTTTTCCACCAACAGTATTTTGTATGGGTCCCTGACTAAACCATGCCATTCCTCCCAAATGTCTGGATTAAGAAGGACCAATTTTTATTAATTCTGTCTTCTCACTTTTTTTAGCTGCTTTTAAAATATCCTAGTTTGTCTCTCCTCCTGTTACTTTACTCTTTTGTCTTTGTCTTATTTCAATTGATAAAAACAGAGTTCAAAGGGCAAAGCTAGCTTGTATTCAAACAACTCAGCATGAGAGAGATGAGTAGGGCCAGCATCTTGCCCTTCTCTTAATACTAATCCAAAAACAAACTATTCCGATGTCTCCTTGCTTCTCTGCTGTTTCTCATTAATAATTATCCTCATCTTGACTACATTTTTATGTTGCTTGGTCATTCATGTCCCAGTTTTGTTCTATGAAATGTTAGAGGGTATGCAATGTTATACAAACCTTCTAGATGGGCCAGTGGAGTGCAACCTCTGTTTATTAAATGCTCAGATTCACGCTTCCCCATTTCTTTTAGGCTTAATGCACAGCAAGTTCTTTATAGATTACAAAATAAAATAAAGTAAAATCAATGATTATTTGGAGCTATCCAGGCTGTAATTTTCTCTAAGCCTGATTAGGGAGAATCAACAGCACTTCAAAAGGAACAAAACAGTGATTGTATTAAGCAAAACTGATAAGAAGTCCCATTAGGACACAGTGGATTTTTTTCTAGGTTGTTCTATAATGTAACTTTTTAAAGCAAAAAGAGAAAAGCCTGTATTCTTTTCAGCCTATCAATAGAAACTGAATTGTACCTAAAGCAAGGCAATGCTAATAGAAGAAAAGAGATTTTTATTATAAAGAATACACTGCCATCTATTGGAGGTCACTAGTTTATTGATAAATGTGTACCTTCTTCCTTCCTTCCTATCTTTCTGGAATTATCCTGACAAAACAAAATAAAGCCTGTGGTGTACAATATTTCCTTTTTACTTTCTCTGATAAAGATTCATGGATTTCAAAGCCCTATCACTATTGGTTTCAAAGTCCTATCACTATTTCATAGTAACAACATTGTCCTCTAATTTCTACAATTATCAAAATATATGGAAAGGAATGTTTTATCATACATCAAACAAGAGTACATTGGTGGAAAGAAAGAAAGAAAGAAAGAAAGAAAGAGAAAAAAGATTCAAATTCTACCTTACATTCTTATATAGTTCATGTGTGATGTTTTCATGAGCAGTACCTTTCAGCTGAATGGCTTTTTCATGCTGTGGGAATGAAAAGATCTCACTCTCTTTCATGTTTTCTAATGTAAACTTATAAAGCTTTATTAAATATCTGCTAGAGCTGTTTTGAGGAAGTGGTAATTCTTTCAGAACTTATTTTAGATTTTAATGAATTCTTAGTTGCTACTTAATCAATGGGTATCGGTAGGGTTATGTACAAACACACAAATAATATTCTGCTTTGAGATTTTCAGACCTTGATATCAACATGAAGCAGTCACTCTGCCTTTGTAAAGTGATCTTACATTTTAGTTTAATCCCAACCATATTCAATTGTTCTCTACACATACCCAGCAAACATAGCCACTGGGCAGCTCTACTTTTTAAAATTTTCTGCTGGTAAAAATCAAAGTTAAGGCAATTTCATCTTAGCTCAAGGTCCACAAAATCAGGAAACTGGAAGCTAAGGATGAACAACAACCATCGTCCATGATCCATATTGTGTAATATTATAAATGATGCTTTGTTACAACATACCTTCCACTTACATTTGAACTTTAATGTGATACTATAGGGTTATGTTAGTTGACTCATACCTGTTTGTTTTAATGGTAATGATTACCGGGTGGGTACTTGTAAAGTGAAATGGTAGTTCCAGTTACATGGACTCCATCTTTCCATTCCAGTGAACACATGAATGTGAGACTGAGGGAAACCACTACACCAATGACAGCCATCCATCTCCAAAGTTCAGGTCAAACTGGAACTAACCAGAGCATAGCTTTCCATGTCATACCCATTTTACTTAAATAATGCATGAGTTAAGAATGTGTCTCCTCACAGCTACAACTTCCCAGCAATTTAGAGCATCATTGAACACGTGAAACCAAACTATTTTTTTAGGTGCATGTATGTGAAGAGATGTATACACACACTCTCAGACACTATTGTAGCATTGACATTGTCCATTCTGTTCATGTTTAAAGTGAAGTGGTAATAAATTAATTAGGTGGCTGGCTGTGTCCTTTACCCTCAATGGGCAAATACATATGCATATGGTGTGGAGCAGGACTGGGAAACTTTGGTGGACTGAGGACAGATTTGCACCTCCAGAATCCACCATGGGTTATGCCAGGATAGGAAAATGTTCCCCAACCCCAGGGAGGGAAAGGAGACAAAGAAAAAAAAAGAAGGAAAAAAACAACAAAAGAAATCCAAATCATAAATGAACTAACAGCACTTCTAGTTTCAATTTTTAGCAGGGGGATGTTGGGATTTGTGGTCCCTCAGAAGCACTGCACAAGCCTCCATAGGCAATAAAACTCATTTTTATGTTAAAAAAAACAGTGGCAGATAAATCATGAAATTGTGATGGGCATGGGTTACATAAATCAATTGATCAATCAATCAATCAATCAATCAATGGAGGCTTCCTTATTCTGGAATCAAGAAAAATAATGAAGACATAACTGTTCAGTAAGTCCCCCACAAAAGTGTATGTCATAGGTTTCCCAATTTGCTGGAAATATACACAGAGTTACCTGTCCACAGTTTGTACTCTCTGTTGATGTGTGTTTAGAAGAAATATTTCATCTGTAAAATAGATTTATTTTGCACTGAAGTGACAATATTGTCCCAGTATTCATGTGGCCCAAGTAAATTTTGTTAGGGTCCATGCAAATTTGATCTTCCTTAACACCTTCAAGGGATGTGTGTGTGTGTGTGTGTGTGTGCATGCTATCCACTAAAGAAAAATCATTCTAACCTGTTTTTTTAAGTCATAGGATTGTTTTTACCAAGTAATATTTTAGTTACTTGCATGAAGATGAAAATCTAAATGGCATGGCAACCTTTCTGTTTCGTTGTCAGCTGAAATCCAGTAATTAAAATTCTTCAGTCACTCTTGACCAGCAAAGCTCATGATTTATTTCTTCGGGAATCTACTGTAAATCTTTACTTGAAAATTAATTTCTTCAGGTTAAGAATATCCCTGATGAGACATTGAAAGTCACCTTGATTTTAGTAGACTTCAGGAATTGAAAAATTCTCTGTCTAAAATAAGGAATAAAAGCTGAGAAAGTAGTAAAGCAGTTCCTGACAATATTTAAATACTAAAATGCCAGATGTAAAACCCAATGTAGTTTTAAATATAACCCAGGAGAGTGGAACCTTTAGGCCATGGGGCTAATTTGGCCTAAATTATATATAATCCGCACATTCTCTTCTCCAGGCTACTGATCCCAATCCCTCCCTAAAGATCATCCCAGAAGTGTAGCTGCTAAATTGGACCAGGGATAGAAGGCACTCATCCCAATGTGACAGCAGTGCAGGAGCCAACTGAGCCTCACTTCAGAACCCAGGAAGTATTCTCTGCTGGCATTTCCAGGGATTATCTGAGAATTCTGGCTAAAATTGTATAATTTGACTGCCTTTATTTCCATGCATGAAGAAGGATGGAGGCCTGAACCCTCGTTCCCAAATGAAATGTTGCACTCAACCATGAATTCTATGACTGCAGGGAGGAGATGGCTACTGTTGACATCAGAGATTTGACCATCCACTCTGATATCAACAGATTCAGCAAGAAGGAATCTGGCTCATATCCACCTTCCAACAGCTGGTTTCTATTGCAAATTTACCACAGGAGAGGTATGCGTTAGCAGAGCAGCAAGCCAGGAAGCCATTATAACCGAAAGTGATAAAGCAATTTGTTTTGACATGAGTGTCAAATGTCAGACAGAAACAAATCTTATATTCTATTTCTAATGTCCAAATGAACTTCAATGATCATTTCATATCTGAGTTCTGGTACAGTACTAGCTGAAGCAAAGACAGAAATCCTACTTATAGCTTTTGTGTGCTTGTTCCCTGTGATCCATGTCTTAATAATAATAATAATAGGTTTTATTTATAGACCGCTATTCCGCAATGATCATAGCGGTGTACAATAAAAATTGCAATACAAAATTAGCCCCTACCCACCCCCTCACTCCCTCCAGGCTGGACAATGACAGTTGGCCGTGGAGGGAGGGCTCTGTCTCTTCAGAGTAGTCCTGATGGTGTTGTCATAAGTCTTCTTTTGACATTTATTCAGCTGCTACAATATTATAGTCATATTCTGACATCTAGGATGCAAACACATAGCAACATTAGTGTTTCTTTAAATACTGCAGTTTCTGTGAAATATTAAGAATGGGTGAGAGAAAATATATAGGAATAAGATGAGACACGGAGTAGTTGAAAGCTTTGATTCTGAGTGACGTAAGCTAGTTTGGGATATACATGTTTATTTGAAATGATGCCATATAAAAGAAGGACTACATTGTTTTCAGCTGCTCCAGAGACTAGGACATGAAGGAATTGATTCAAACTACAAGAAAAAAAGATTCCACCTGAACATTAAGAAGAACCACCTGGCAGTTAGAGATGTTTGATAATGGAATTCTCGGACTTGCAATATGATGGAGCCTTCTTCCTTGGAGATTTTTAAACAGAAGCTTGATAACCATCTGTTGGGAGTGCTTCCATTGTGTTTTCCTGCATGACAGAGGGTTGGACTGAATGCCCCCTGTGATTTCTTCCAACTCAACGATTCTATGAAAGATCCTGCAAGCAGAGACCTTAAAGTCATGGGATGAGTAGCATCTTCCATGTTCTTGGGATCACAGTTTATATGCTAGTTGAGGGATTGGAATAGTCTAACTCCCTTAAATGGTCACTGGTGAGGTTTCATAGTATAATTGGGAATGGTTTTTAAGTATGGATCTGGTAGGAGGTCATTCGGTGGGGGCGAATATATTGAAGTATACAAGTGTTTTCTGACACACACACACACACACACACACACACAGAGAGAGAGAGAGAGAGAGAGTACTATCAGAAGGCAAACAAAGCTACTTCAGGAACTGTCTTTGAGATGCCGTGCTGCAGCAAGCAGAAAGGGAAATGTAGCACAAGCACACACATTCTATCAATATGTATGTGTATCAACCTGTAGAACTATTCTCATAGTCTGTCAAAAATTAAAATTCCAAAAAAAGAGAGTGAGAGAGAAAGCTGCCTGCAAGAGGGGAGGCATGTACCGCCCACTGCCCTCCTCTGACCTAATCCCTCCCCTGAACTTGACCCCTCCTCCTCCTCCTCCTCCCTCTTTGCCCCATCCTGCCCTCCATGGCACCCTTCCTCCTGCTCCTTCCTCCCTTCCTTCTCCTTTGCTCCGATTCTGCCCTCTATGGCACCCTTCCTCCTGCTACTTCCTCCTCCTCCTCCTCCTTTGCCCCAATGAAGGGGGGAGGCATGTTCTGCCCTCTGCCCTCCCTCTGACCTAATCCCTCCCCTGAACTTGACCTGAACATGACCGGGGCCAAGTTCACATTTGCTGGGACCCGGTTTTTCTCAAAAGATACAGGTAAAACTCCGCTTTCAAAAGATCCGTGCCAAGGGGCATTTGCCCCTTAACAAATGTGCAAACCTCAAATTCAGGTGTTAAAGAATCAGGGCCAATATGAACTTCTCAGTTTTAATCCGGTTCCTGAACCAGGATAAAACGTAGTCTGAATGGCCCCAAGGTGATACAAAAGAGGAACACAAATTAGTTTTTTACAAGAAACACTTAAAAGCATCCTCATAATGGTGTTTGGTTTTACCATTATATCCTTGATGAAGTCACATCAAGCCAGAATCTGAACGTTCAAATATTACTATGCTACACCCTTTTTATACACTCTTCTTTCTCTAATATGAGAGATGCCAAATCATCAAGAGTTTAATCCTGCTGTTAATGGTTTTTCTAATAGCAATCAAGTGCCAAAAATATAGCTTGGTGAGATCATATATATTAAATGGAACTTGCAAAATCACAGTCTAGGTACTATACATTTAGTGGGAAGGAAAAACAATTCATCAATTACATAATGCAAAAATAAAAGTAGTATTATCAGAGATAGTCATGTATATGTGTACTAATCAGGTTGTCAGGGGACAATTCCACCCCACCATTCCCAGGAAAACATTACATTAATGAATACTTGCATCAGCCCTATGTGTTTTTTTTCCAGCCAATGTGGTGATCATAGTGCTAAAATAGTTTTTTGTGGGTTTTTCGGGCTATGTGGCCATATTCCAGCAGAGTTTCTTCCTGACATTTTGTCAGCATCTGTGGCTGGCATCTTCAGAGAGTGAATAGTGCTAAAACTTCTTGCAACAGTTGCCTTAGCTAAAGTGATGTAATAGAATGTTCATGAGCAGTCTCCAATGGCAAGGAAACTGATAGAAATATACTGTCTACAATGGAAAACTGGCTAAGGAAGAGAACAATCTGGTCTCCATCTATACTTTGCTACATTTACACAAATTGTCTATCCAATACTTGAATTCCAGAGAGTAGCAGGGAACAAGAGGTAGCCTGACTATCTACTTATTATTATTATTATTTTGGACAACATAATTTGGATTAAATTGGCATGAACATGCATGATGGATTTTTAGTTTTATTACAAGTCTCCAAAACTTCAAATATGTACAAAGGCATTCATGCCTTAAATGAAAGATGGGAGGTAGAACTTGTTTATAGGCTTTGTGAAAGCATGAAATCTGCTTCTACATCACCAAAGTCTAATGAAAGAAAATGTTACTGTTCAGCTCTATGACTTTCTAAGAACATTATATCCAGGAGTTATTGCAACAAACTGGTGATATACCATACCTCTTCATTAGAACCATTTTGTTCAAAGCAGATCTGCCATGAACACTGAAAGTGAAGCAAAAGTGTCAGAACCACCACTGTTATATTTTATTTTCTGCATTGTACTAATACGGGATAATATAGCTTAATTCATTTAATGAGTTGTAGTTATGGAATAGTTTTCCACATTGTAAATAATTTCATTCCATTATTACTCATAAGTTGCTCATGCAGAAATGTGGTTTAATATTGGATTGTTTGAGCTATAATAAGCAATTAAAGCATGTTGATGGTTTAATTCTTTACTTTCAACTCAGCAGAAAAGAACTGCCCTCTCCCTTTTCTAGGGAGATTTCTTTTCAGAAATCATGAAAAAAATAGCAAAAAATATTAGTGGACAATGAATACATAATTTAATTTACCAAAGCACTATAGTAATGAATATTCAGTGCAATCTTATGCATGAATGCTAAGAAGCAAATCCTTTATGAATTGTACAGGGCTATCTTCCAGAAAAGTATATCAAAGGATTTCAGTCTAATAAAACAACTGAATTCATAAAGTAATATGTAGGGCAGAAAAAAATCCCAGGTATTTGATCACGGAAATAACCATGCCTCTAAATATATTCAGAAGTGCCTAAAATTTTAAAGTTTTCATAATCTCTGTACATAGGTGGCTCCTGAAAATTTCATGCCAGTTCATTATGAATTTCAATTTTTTTTTCTAGTCCAAGCAGTAGGGGAATCCTCTTGGAGAAATCTCCAGCATATTTAGGCATGACTTTTCTTTTATCTAACTACAGGTACAATTTAGCAGCCCCTGCTATAATAAAATATTCAACTTAACCTAGTTCCTAAGTGGCTTATTATACCATATAGTCTCTTTTATTAGGATAAAGAAATGTTATCATGGGAAGCTGTACTAACAAGACTAGACACCACTTGTATTGTGAGAGAAGAAGTTTGTGTTTCAGAGGAATAGTAAGGCCTGCAGAAACTGGCATCCCCATAGCAGGAAAAGCATTCTACTTATACTGAACAATCCCTTTTGAAATAAGAAGAATGGCTCTCAACAACAAAGAGAAATCTGTCTATCATTCACACATAACAGTGTTTATTATGGTTCTTTACTAAGCACAAAAGGCATCTGAACAATACTTTAAATAGTTTCAAAACTCCCTGAGGAATGAAGCTGCTCTGGCACATGCCAGCCTCAATACACCTCCTCCTTACTGGGTAGAAATTTTTTTTTGCCCCCATGATTTTCAAATGTTCCTTTAGAAATGGCATCCATTCAGTAGATCCTTTGGCTAAAGGAAGTTAATCAGTGTTTTAAAAAAATCACAGGAATGTATATATTGATTTTGGAACATTTCCATGCAATATTTTGTTTCAGCTCCTTTCTGACATTTTGAAAATTTGTAATTGACAATTCACAAATGTATTAGGTTGAATCTGCACTGCGGAAATAATGCAGTTTGACACCAGTATAACTACCTGGCTAAATGCTATGGAATTTTGGGGTTTGTAAGATATAAGGAATTCTTGGGTTTGTGAGATATTTAGCCTTCTCTATCAGAGAGCTCTGGTGCCCCAGCAAACTACAAATCCCAGGATTCCATAACATTGATCCATGGTAGTTAAATGCCAGGGGTAAACAGAAGGAGAAAGTTGGCTTATCCCTTGGGTTTCCTGATTTGTGGGGAGTACCCACTGACTGCACTGCCAGCTTCCACAATGGCCCAACAACTGACATGCAGTCTGTTGTGAGGAAGGATATGCCAAATTGTGGCATTTGTGGCATAAACTGCACCACACCATATTTTTTCCTGTTCTGTTGCAAACATATGTACATGAGCATGTACACAGAAATTCTCGCAGCAGCTGATGATCACCCCTATTGCATCCAGCCCAGCCACTAGCCTATTTGACATCCCACATGACCACTACTCAATCTCTCAATCTCACAACTACCCATATGGAGCATCAGTGCATGTAGTGACATAGCATGGTCCTTTACATATACCCTTTCTCTACACACCCTGCCTCCTGTTGTACTGGACAGTATGTTACTGGTTTTATTAAATCTATAGTACTGTTTTTATTCAATCTATGGTACTGTTGATAACCTGGCATGTTTGTTGTCATTTTGCTCCACATGGTGTGGAGCAAAATGACAGATCAGTGGTGGAGTTGATCTGTCATGCATTTGTGGACTGATTCATGGATGGGCAACAAAAAGATTATGGCCAGCAGCTCCAAAAGCCCAGGATTCCTGTTCCTAATCACTTTCATGCTGGTATACAGTCCATATGCCAGTGTGATAGTTCACTGTTTCTGGATTGAAGCAGGGCGAACAGGGACGTTTTTGCTCCACTGTTAAGCACAGTGTGATCTGGGTCCATTTTCCTATTGCAGCCATAGGCAAGGTCTGAACAGTTAGGTTTCAAGAAGGGGCAATGTCATTGCTTTTAGCCCTTCAGGACTACCCCCAGAGTTTGTCAAAGTGCATAATTTCTGCAGTGCATATGAGCCATTAGTTAGAGATGTAAAAAAAAAAGATTTGTCCATTCTTGAAGAGGAAAGGTATTTTGATCCATCAAGATGCCCAATTAAAAAGTCAACTGTTTAAAAATGTTCAACATTACACCAAGTGGTACATAATGGTCTGCCTGTCCATTGGGTTCCTGAGTATTAGGGATGGAAAGAATATTGAAGACATATTTCTGAAGTGTCTGGAAACCCCAATAAGGAGTGATGAGATCAGAAATATTTTTCCTATTTAAAAAAAAGCTGCTTTCTGTTCAGAAAATGCAGCAAATGGGGACTTATCTTGCGCAGAATTTAGAGGTGGATGATTTGCATAGAAAACAGCCTTGTCTGTGCATAAAATAAATGTGTCTGTCCAGGGAATAATATTTCTGCAAATAAATCTCATTTAAGTATAGAAAATAGAGTTTCCTACACTGAAAAAAAACTGTTTTTGCACAAAACAGCCACATGCAAATTTTTCACAGAATTAGTTCCAAATTGTAAAAAGGCTACAAAAAGTTTTTGGAGACTTTCTCACAGTGGAAAGAAAATTGCTAATCATTCTTATTGCTTCCATTGAGAAGAAATTTAGTGAATAATTACATTCTCACAGGGCATGCTAGTCTGCCTCAAAATTCAACTGCATGCTCCCTTGGTCATTTCGTGACAAGGAAAGGTACAGAAAGCTTGGTAACCATCTCCTCTATTTAGGAGATTAGAGATGTGGGGGAGAGAGAGAGAGAGAGAGAGAGAGAGAGAGAGAGAGAGAGAGAGAGAGAGAGAGAGAATTGTGCTATATACTTGGGTACTTCACAATCCCTCCAGACCAAATTGGGCAAGGGAGCATACAACTACCCTTTTTGAGTATGTGGGTATAGCTAGTGGGTATAGCTCTCTGCATCATAATTAGAAATAATAATTATAAAAGGATATACAAACACATAACCCAATTTTTTTCATCACCAGAATATTGTGTCAAAGCAACTTAACTGGGAAAAAAATACAGTTTTTTTTAATTTAGTAGAAAACAAGCCACTATACATACCCTGCAGCATGTACATCTATATTTTATTTATCAGTCTTCCAGTATTTTCTTGCTTTGTTTTTTTTTAATTTATTCAAGTATGCACAGACCTTACACTGTTATAGCTGCTGTATTTGTAAATAGTTTCAGTCACACTTACCTGCCACTGCAACGTTCTCTTATTTGTTCTGGGATATGCTTTTGAATCTCATTAAACAAATACTGCCATTGCTATTTCAGACAAAGAAATCATTTCATGTGTCAGAGGAATACTATAGAGTTAGAGTTAGAAATACATAGGTAGTAAAAAGATGTGCATAAAAAATTGCAAAAGACCTGTGATTGAAGAAAAATTACAGAAGAATTATAATGGGGATATGTTTTGACCTGAGTTCAAACTGTCATGCAATATTGGACCCACTTTCAATGCTTTTCACTTGAGCAATCCTATAAAGATTTCCTTGTGAGTAACTTGCATTAAACAAGATGGAACTTCTAAATATATACACCTAGGAATCAATATATATAGTTGATAGCAAAATCACAATGTTTAGATCTAACTAGTGTATTCCAATTAAAAGTGTTCACTGAAACCAGTAAAATTCATTGTACAGCGTATTTCTCATGAAATGGACTGTTGTTTCATACAACATTTTTGATTTTCGTGCAAAACGGAGGGGGTACACAAACAATATTTTCTATATGAAAAAAAGTCACACAGTGTTGAAAAGAATTGAAAATGGTGGCAAAAATCTGAAAGAACTTTTGTAAACATGGCCAGTGAAGAGAATTTTTTTAAAAAAATATTCATTCTTGTCTGTAATAATAAAATTAATGAAGATTTACATCCTTGGTGCCCATTGATGGTGTTCAAATTACATGGTGTGTCCAATGGCAGTATTGAGAGTAAACTCCAAGGAAAGGAAGCATATCCCAGTGAACAGAGTTGGTATGCATAGTATCACAATGTTAAGCAAGTAATTATTGCAGAATGAGGGACATTAAGGCAGTTTTCAGTTGGTTGATTATGGGAGGGAGAAAAAGAAAATACACATTTCATTTTATCCCTCTTAGAATAAATCAGCTTACTTATTCCTCTCCCATCGGTATGTCTACACTGAAGAAGACAGAAGGTTGACTAAATCCTTCCCAGACAGCAATGAACAGAACAGGAGCAACACAGGAGCAACACAGCATGGTAAGTATTAGGGGCTGCATGATACATTTTGTACAGGCCTTTATTCTCCTCTACATTTCTAAGCCCTTCTTTTACTGCCTGAAGATTAGACTCATCCTGAAACATTCCCCTTCAAGTGTTAAAATGACAAATGCTGATGAAGGTAAAGCTGATCAGCTCTAAAACTCCCACTGCTGAACATTATAAAGTTTCTGTTGTTCAAACAGCTCAGTTAATTATCAAAATGTGAAAGATACCAAGAAGGGACCCGCTGAGCTTTACAGCCGACTTCCTGGGAATTATCCATAATAGAGTCATTATAAGAAAATGATGACAGACATGGTGTCCAGGGACCTCTGCTTACTCCTCCTGAGGATTTGTACAGGACCTTCTAATCAAACGGAAGTTAGGAAATTCTTCAAAATTAAAGAGAAATTATATTCTGAGGGAGAAAAGCAACCCAGTCAGCCTCCCAGCATTTAATCACATAAAGCCAGAGAGGATTTCCAGAGTCACACATGTTAATTGCCTGCTGTAAAAAGATGACTGCCATTGGTGTTGGTGAAAAAAAGATAACTTTCTCAACTCTAAATTCTCCAAATGAACTACTGCTCCATGTCTACAGCTAAATCTTCCACAATGCCTACTTATTTCCTTGGAAACTTCTGACACATAGACTTTTCTAAAGAACAAGACTTGAGTCCTATAGAACTAAACTGTGAGTAAGTAGTGTTGGGGGTTTTTGAGATATAATTTGAAACAATAAAAGTAGCATTTCAAGATCAGGACAAAGCAAAAAAAATATTAGGATAATTTCATAAACAATGTCTATTTGTTATATAAAAACCAAATACATAAAAATGATTGAAATGCAGGTCTGCATATAACCTCCTCATTATGTGAGGAGCAACATTTACAAGGGTGTAGTGTATCTCATACAAGAGATCCCCCCCCCCAATCTTCCAAATCCCATTGCCTTAACAATCACTTCCCCACTGCATATTTCACACTCGAATCTACGTGACTGAGGGGATATTTATTTATTTTATTATATTTTTTAAAAATCCTGGTCTTCAAAGAGACTATAACAGATATCACATTTTTAATGTGGAGATAATCCAAATATTTTTCTAGCAGAACATTTTGGTTTTTGGGGGGGAGATACTTCCCAAATGTTGGTGGAAGCATTTAGATGAAGATCAGAGATCATCTAGGTGACGGGATGCTTACATTTTAGCATCTTGGTGAATTTTGCTGTCTCTTTTCTTTCTCTTTTCATCCTAAAGAAAGTGAAGATATGAACAGTTGAGACTTTTATGAAACCACAGAAAAAGCAAAGATAGAAAGTGGCACCATATACAACTCTAATGTTATTCTCAGAACAATTCTATCTGGTAAGTTTGTTAAATACTAGTGATTGGCATAGTTATCACCTTGTGAGCATGAGTGAAGAGTGATTTGACACCAGGTTTTCTTAGTACTACTATAACATCCACAAAGTATCATGCTGCTGAACTGATGCCTTGCTTACCAACCCACTTGTTGCAAATTCTAGTCAGAGAACACATTTGACGTCTGCATGAAAGTATACTGTAGAAACTATCTGGATAATTTTTTGTGGGTTTTTCGGGCTATGTGACCATGTTCTAGAAGAGTTTATTCTTGATGTTTCGCCAGCATCTGTGGCTGGCATCTTCAGAGAAATTATGAATGTTGACAAGACTCTTATGTGTTCCTTCCAGATTTTGAAACCATCTGATAAGAACAAGGGCAAATATGGCCAGTTCAGTGGTCTAAACCCCAGAGGGTTCCCAGTCACTCCACCATGCAACTCTGCAAAAGCCAAGAAGTAACTAGGTTCTCTGAAGAAGCCAGCCACAAATTCTGGAAAAACATCAGGAATAAACTCATCTAGAACATGGCCACATAGCCCGAAAAACCCACAAAAAACTATGGATGCCAGCCATGAAAGCCTTCGACTTTATATCTTGATAATGTTTACCTACTCTAGATATTGTAGATTATATTACAATTAGATGTTATAATATTATTATTTTTGTATTCATTTGGTTTACTGGGCTATAAAAGATCCAGAACTGGAATCCTCAAGGGATTTTAAAGCCATATGATTACTAATTTGATAAGAAAAGTCATGTAAGGAGTTGCAATTAATTGAAAAACAAGGATTTCAGCCAGGTTTTTTTTTTTTTAAAGATCAATCTAGTTCTAATTTTGATTTGCTTGGACAAACCATAGTAAATGTTGATGATAGTTCTTTGTTCTGAACTGTAATTTGTTGAAAATGGAATCAAAAGCCTCCAATCATTTCCTCATATTTGGACGAAAAGATGGAAGGTATGTGAAACTAAGGCCTGGTACAGACTGCCGGAAAACAGCTGGCGCCCATTTTAATTCCGGAGGAATGCTGCAGCCACTAGACATCCCTCAGGAGTTAAAAGAACTGTTTTTTCCGGGTTCTTTTACTGGCACCCGGGTTACGTTGTGAGTGTGCCAATGGCACACTCATGACATAATGGACGCACTGCGATGTGCAGACATTATGCATCCGTTACGTGAAAATGGCTGCGACCGTGCGGATGGGCTGTTGCCATCAGGCCACCGCCATTCCGGTACCCTAGTATCACTGCCTCCATTTCCCTTTTGGCCCATCTGTCTCAGGCCTAAGTCTGGTTCATGCTATACTGTTATGTCTAGATATGGCCACTAGATCTTCCATGTGCCCCTGAACCATGATACAGTGTGCCCGCATCATACACAGGCACACTTTACATGGCTTTCAGCATACGCTGAAAGCCGCATGGGGAGAAGGGGTCGCGCATCCCATAGGGACAAATAGGGCACGCACCCATGGTGCAAACATGCCGCCACACCGCCGCGTACACAAGCTCCATTCATTTAAATTGGGCTTGAGCATAGGCGGTATTTGTTTTACACGGGGGAGTCTGGAATGGATCCCGCACATAAAGTAAGGATGCACTTTACTTCCCAGTCTGGACTAGCTGTGGTGCAAGATAATGCTGCCCGACTTACCAGGCCAGTGATGTTGTTGGGGTGGAAGGCGCCTTGGTTTCTGCAATTGCGAAGTTCTGTCTTGCCCTATCAGCCTTTGGGCTGGCAAGAGGGCTCATCATTGGCTGTCTGGATGGAAAGGGTTGCTCTTTTACAACAGGTGTTGGGACTACATGTTCCAGCTTGCATTGCAAAAGGGAAGAGGCTATGATTGGCTGGCTTGTACCCCAAGTGCAGCCTATTGGTGGACAGGGCCTGGGAGGTGGTGCCTCTGCTCTTTCCAGGCCCCCTATTGGTAAGCGGGTCTGTTTAAGGCTGCATTACGCACCATCCAGCGCCACTTTAGCTCTGCTCTCCCACTCTCCCTCCCTTTACTAGGGTGTTTTTGTCACAACTTCGTTTTAGGGTGGAAGCATAGGTTCTGGATCTGGTGGGCATGGTTTCCAGGGCTCCATAGCACTGGATTGGGAGTCCATTGGATCCAGAAGCTCTGAGAGCAGGAGGTGTGGCCATTGTGGGGGCCACATCAAGTGAATATCTCCCGGTGACTAGGGGCTTATTGGAATATGCGACTGACTGACTGACTGCATATATGCAAGAGGGCGTTTACCTTGCTCCTACGTCGTCCCGATGCTTGGTCATGACCAAGCAACCTTACATCAATCAACCGGGGTGTTGATTGATGTTTCCAGATCCAGACCTTATGCTTTAGGCCAACCCTACCCTTTGTGCTGTTTGTTAATAACGTGGTGGCCTTTTCCTCCAATTCTGTGTTGTTTTCTTATTGGGCGGCTTCCTTTTCACAACACCTATATGGCTATAGTTCATATGTAACTACTAACCACCATAATCACATAACTGATTATGGTGTACGGGAAAGCAGTTGTATGGGAAACTTTTTTAAAAGGGTAAATCAATTCATGTTTCTAAAATACGTTTTTTGTGCTATTACTTGATGATGAAGAAGATTTCAAACTTTGGAACACGTTCATCTGTCATAACTGTTTGCCAAACATCTTTCTGAGTTGAAGATAGAAGCATCCATCTTTTTTTTTCCAGCCTGTAAGTAACTGAAATGGAATGCCCAATATGTTTATCTTTTCGTTACAACTTCATTTCAAGACAGCAAGCTTAACTCCTTCAATAGACAGCAGGCTTAACTTCCTCAACCTTGAGCCTTAGTGCTAGACATACTGAATAAAAATTCAATTGTTACTGAAGGCCCTCTAGGGCAATTACATTAGTATGGTGAATAGTTCTGTTGACAGAATTCTAGATGAAATCTAAACAGTGCCTTTTGTAGTAATATCAGTGCCTACCCCTGCAGGATTAGAGTCTGTTCCTCTTAGCAATACAAAATAATGATTTTACTTTGCTTACAGCTGTATGTCAGGCTGAAAAAAACTCCAGAGTTTTAGTTTCATAAATTATCTTTAGATTTATGTACATTCATTTTTTACAATTCTTCTCACCAGCAATATATATATATATATATATATATATATATATATATATATATATAGATGGTTTTTTTATTAATTGGATAATGTTCTAAATTCATGTCATAAGCAATAACTACAGTAAAAACCATCTTTTTAGGAACAGCTATATCACATGTCACTGTGTTTAAAAATATCCAGAACTGAGGCCTGTTACAGACTGCCAAAATAAAGCTGCTTCGAGATTCTTTGAAGGTATGCTGTTTAAATGATGCATGCATCCTAAGAATCTGGAAGCTGCACCAAAGCTGCTTAGGAATGGAGTGTGTCTTTGGCGCGACCTCCGGACTCTTAGGACCCATGCATCGTTTAAATAGCATACCTCCAAAGAGACCCGAAGCAGCTTTATTTTGGCAGTCTGTAACAGGCCAAAGCCTTGTTTTTTTTCCCCCTAAGGTTCATTTTAAAAATTATTATTCTGATATTGTGCTATGAGCTTATGGTAAAAGTGTGAAACCTTTTTCAACCTGAAGTTCAAATTTCCAAATCGGATGATGTCTTAAGACCACATTCAAGTGGTAAGTGAAGCTGAAGTCACATGGGGCAAGGCCAAGATGTAATTTTACTAGTTTTTGATACACTTTAATTCAGAAAAGGCTCCAATTCATAAATAATCTATAAAAGAGTAATTCAATGTTTAACAATTATTTACTTTTATTTATGATTGAACAGAAGCACCAGATTAGAAAATTCAGTATTAATCTGGAATATCAGTATCAGAATATCAGAGATCTTGCAGCAAGTCTGAGACTAGCTGTGTAGAAGGTGTTGTAGCATAATCTTTGATGCACTTGGTCTACTTTCTCTGATGCAGGTGAGAAAATGTTGGCCATGGCTGACTAGCATATTTTGAGACAGCATAACAAGAAGACCTCATGGAGTTAAAGAAAACTATGAAATTTCCATAAAAGACTGAAGCATTCTGGAAATACCAGGTGCTTTCCGGAGAAAACAAGATGAGACACATGTAAAAACAATCTACTGAATGCCAGTAATCAGCAATAACAGTGGAAAAGAAAAGCTCAAAGTAGTAAAATAAAGATCAGAGTTGCAGGATAAAAGAGACAAGTGGCATGAAAGTGGAAAGGGAATGTAGGTGGTGGAGTGGAAAACCTTATGATCTGCACTGAAGGCCTAAACACACTGCAGTAATAATCCAGTGTGAGACCGCTTTAGCTGCCCTGGCTCACTGCTACGAAATCCTGGGAACCGTTGCTTTGTGATACATTTAGCCTTAGCTGTCAGAGAGCTCTGAGGCCACACTAAACTACAATTCCCAGGATTCCCTAGCACTGAGCCAGGGCAGGTAGACCGGTTTCAAATTGGATTATTTCTGCAGTGTGTTGGGACCTGAGTCACCTTGCAGGCCAGTTTGCACTTTTAATATGTATCATATATCCTTGGTCTATAGAATGAAGGAACTAGTTATTTTTTATCACATCATAGTCACTATTATGTAAAAGGAAATGAATACTAAGAACCTGCTCTTTTGTGCAAAAGTAAATCTTAATGAGTTCTATATCACTTACTCTCTCATTAATATGTGTAGCATCACAATGTTACATTGGTCCAAAACATACTGCAAAAATAATCCAGTTTGAGACCGCTTTAATTGCTCTGGTTCAGTGTTAGGACATTCTGGGAACTATAGTTTTGTGAAATATTTAGCCTTCTCTTTCAGAGAGCTCTAGTGCCACAAACAACAATTCCCCGGAGTCCCTAGCATTGAATCAGGGCAGTTAAAGGTGTCGCAAACTGGATTATTTCAGCAGTGTGGACGTGACCTTTGATGTTATTGTATTTCCGGGGGGGCTTTCAAATAATCACATATTTCTTCTCTTCACCAAACTCTGTCTAGAAGAACAGTTAGCTTTGGGGTGCCCTAATTTTTAGGTTTGTCAATTATCTCACTTACTGTTCCAATTAGGTTTTTCGCCTTCTTATTTTCTTTCAGCTGGGCGCACAGTCCAGCTATCCTTAAAACAAAGAATTTGGGATATCAGGGCACAGTCAGTACATAGCTACACTGGCTGGGTGCAAATCTTTAAATTGGTTAGCCAAAAATAAATCTGTATTTGGTGAAGAAAAATATCTTATGTTGAATTTGACTCAGAGCCAGAGAACAGCCTTCACCAGAGCCAGATTTAAGCAACTGAACTCAAAGGTAAGATCAGGCCAGTTTCAAAAAATACCTTATCATGAAATAATTTGTATTTGCAGAGCTCCAGCCATTGAGGATATTTCACATATCCTGTTCGATTGCTGCTTATAAGATAAGGAGAGATCCCTCTTATTACATCCACTTTTGATTAGATTGTCCCATTGGGATCCTACAGTTAAATTGTCCTACCTTCTCTCTGGAGAAAATATACATATAGTGCACTGTGTAACAAAATATATTGTAAAAGCTGCTCGTTTGAGAGATCAGTTTATTATACAAAATGGGGTTTCATGTCGTGGTGATGAGTTCATATAAACAGTCTTACTGATTTCCTCCACTCTGTTTTAGCCTTTTATCAGTTTATTTTACTTTGTATTTTATTTTATAAAACCTGTTTTTATTTAGTCTGTATCTGTTTAGCTTCCCAGCTAATTTTATCTGAGTTTTAGATATGATCGAGTTTTATCTTTGTATGTATATTGATACTTTGATACTTCTGTATTTTGTATTTTGCAATGTGTATTCTGTATTCATTGATATGGTCAGACGACTAATCATATTTTTCTCTCTCTATTTTATCCTCCCAACACTCAGTTGAGGTAGGTTAGGTTGAGAGGCAGTCCATAGGTACCAATCCATAGGTAGAGGTGGGAAATATAAATAAATCATATTATTATTATTATTATTATTATTATTATTATTATTATTATTATTTATGTACTGAGCGTAATGTTTTATTCAGCCAAAAAATCGGTTGAAAATGGATACACCTGAAAATGTTTGCACAAAAATATGTATCTTTTGAAAAAGCATACACCAAAATGAATTTTCAGATACAGTGGACCCTTGTTATTCACTGGAGTTTGGTTCCAAGATCCCCCATGTATAACAAAATCCGTGGATGCTCAAGTCCCATTAAATATAATGACATAGCAAAATGGTGTCCCTTATAAAAAATGGAAAATCAAGGTTTGATATTTGAAATGTATACTTTTTTTGAACATTTTCAAACCACAGATGTTTGAATCCGTATATAGAAAATTGTGAGTTACATCCCTGTGTCAAGGTTTTCTTTGATTAACAATTATGGCATCCTTACTGGCTTTTTTCAAGATTGTAATATGAGCAACCATCCAGAAAATTGTCTAACATTTTGAAAAATATATTGTGGCAGCCCAACCACATGAGAAAAGTATATATTAAAAATGGTCTATCACAGAACCTCAGGTTGTAGTCTCATGTCACAAAATATTCTGTGTGAGCTGAAATTTCACTGGAGACATGTTACAAGACTCTACTTTGAATTTCCTTCTGATTATCTACTAGCATCAACTAGCAATGCACAATACCAAGCTCACTAATAAGACAATGCTTCATGGTAATCACTTCAACATTCTTCATAGTAACTCGGCAAAACTGGAGCAGTATCTGGGAAAATTTCAAAGTCAGTAGTAAGAATGTGAAGTATACTTCTTAATACAGTGAGTCCTCCATATTCATGGATTGTTTAGCCACACATTCAACTATCCATAACTTGAATTTTTAAATATATATATTGGATTTTGTAATTTTATATATGGGACCTCATTTTACTATCCTATTGTATTTAATGGGACTTGTGTATCCAATGATTTTGCTATCCATGGGTGTAGAGGTTCTAAAACCAAACCCAGAAGATACCAAGAGTCAACTGTATTTACATAGTGCAAATGGTTTTTGCCAAACTTTTCCAAAGTGCAAATAGTGCTTGAAAAATACACACAACAACTATATTCTTGCATGGCAAAGAGAATAATGTGCACATTATTTTTTATTTCATTTAGAAATTAAATAAATGAAAATTTTCATTCTTAGCTCTGGGCATCTGAATTTACAGTTTTGTTTTTGTCTGGTTTACTCTGGTATAGTCATGGAGCTGAAATTAAGTTCAGTATAAAAATTCAGATTCAGATACTGTTTGAGTTCCATTTCACAAAACAGCTATACATATTCTGTGGTAGCA
The DNA here is from genome assembly GCF_019175285.1 of Sceloporus undulatus. Lineage (NCBI taxonomy): Eukaryota > Metazoa > Chordata > Lepidosauria > Squamata > Phrynosomatidae > Sceloporus > Sceloporus undulatus. The sequence goes on from NC_056526.1 coordinate 155,612,261, forward strand.
CAGCAGGGATGCACAAATTGCACCCAAATTAGTTGTGAAGCTAAATGTATTTGTCCATTCAATGTGTATATTCTTGTGCCTGCTCCTGAAGGGAAAGGAACTTTTAATATCACCTGTTTTCATTTTCAGATTGACACTTGTCCAGTTTCTCTCCAAACTTTTGAAACAGATAAGTTTATCATACAGCCCCTTGGGATGCTCTGATGTGGAATGAAAGGGGATGGGATGGGAACTGAATGGGGGCTATCACTCATTTTATTGCATGTCATAATGCCACCACCACCTGACGTTCCCATTCCATTCCTGATCAGTCCCAGAGGAGACGATTTTCAGGAATAGTTCTGAACAGTTCCTGAAAATCGCCTCCTTTGGGACAGATCGGGAATGGAATGGGGATGTTCAGCAGCATCAGTGGCATTCTGGCATGTGATAAAATGGATGGTAGCCCCCATTTTGTTCCCATCCCACCCCCTTTTGTTCCTCCCTGGGAACATCCCAAGGGGCTGTGCAATAAGCTCCAGAGAGATGCATATTACCTACAGTGAAACTATACTCATTCACTTTTCTATAGAAAAGATATACCTCCCATTAAAATGAAGCAACTGCCTCAGATATCAGTAATATCAGCTTCATAGTTATTATCATTAATTCCCCAGCTGTTCACCTCAGTTGGAGGATAAAGCAGTGTGTACCATGCCCACTCCCAGAGGAACATGAATGGCCTTCCCTTCATCTTGGCTGCTGCCATCTTGGCCTTGGAGGGAGAAAAGGCAAGAAGGAGAGGCAGGCACAGCTCCACCATGCCTAGACCCAAGGGAAGATTAAAGGCCCTCCCACTATTCCACCTGCCACCTCCCTGACCTTGGTGGGAGAGAAGAACCAGCCGTATCTGCTGAACTTGCTCCCCTTTCCCGCTGCCATTCCCTTCTCTTTTTGTGTCATGTTCTTTTAGATTTTAAGCCTGAGGATAAGGAACTCTCAAATGAACAAATTATTTATCTTCTGTCCTCTTTGAGCTGCTAACAGTTATTTTATTTAAGTTGAATAATTTTCTAGAACTAACTTTTTGCAGTGGCATGTCACCCAATGGCTAATGTATTGATATCTACGCAATACTAAACCATAATAACTGCATATGATATCACACAACTGTGTAATGTGAAGCTCTTATTGCTCATGGGTGTTCAGATGCATAATTAAACAAACATCAGGGTTTTTTTGGTTTTTTTAGCAGACAGATTAAGTAGTTTATTGCTGGAAAGGAGTGATATACCCACAAGTAATGGTGCTGCAAATTCCACAGTAAAATCCACGGTACCTTCATGAAAAACATCTACTTGATATGCCAGACAAAACTGAGAGGAATGGTATCAGACTAGATAGACCCAGTAGAAGTCAGCTTCTTATACATTGCTAGAAAAACTGTCACATTGAATAAATATCTGGCAAAGAAGGAAGCAAGAAATACTTTATTCATAAATTTTAGAACAATTTGTAGGAGAAAAACATCTGCTACCAAAGCCAGCCATCTAAACCTGAGACACAATTGAACCTGAAATGTTGTAATTCTGTGTCATCCATTTATTCATTTATACACAAGAATTCCAACCATGATCCAGGACAAAAAAGAAGCACAATAAAAACATGTGTAGACCAGGCAATAGGAATCTGTGAACCCCACTTCCTGGAAGATGAATTTAAGCACCTGAACTGGACTCTAAAGGCTAATGGTTACTCCTGCTCAGACATCAGATGGGATGCCATACCTAGAAAAATCCATAGGAGTGAAGACAAACAACCACCCAAAGGGAAGATACTTTTACATCAAAGGAGTTGCAGATAGAATAGGGAAACTGATGATGAAACACAACCTCCAAATGATCTACAAACCAACCAAGAAAATCTAGCCAATGGTGTGCTCAGTGAAGGACAGCAGAGACCCTCTCATGACTGCAGGGGTTTACCACATACTCTGTAGCTGGGGACAAGTCTACATAGGGACCACCAAATTGTTCAAACATGAATCAAAGAACAAGGGAGACACTGCAGACTTGGTCAG
>NC_056526.1:155614329-155667271 GCF_019175285.1 Sceloporus undulatus
TAATAATAATAATAATAATAATAATAATAATAATAATAATAATAATAATAAATTGTTCATTTATTAACCACTTTTCCAACGATCAAAGCGGTGTACAGAAATTGTTAAAAACAGACAATAAGAACAGTAAAAACCACATCTTAAAAGTAGATAATTAAAATAGATTAAAGAAAAGCAAGAAAAATTAGTAGTATAAGAACACATTGTAAACCAACCTGGGCATAAAATGCTATTTGAAAACACTGAAATTCTGGACTATGCCAACAACTATCAGTTCAGAATGCACAGGGAAGCCATTGAAATCCACAGACACCTAGAAAACTTAAACAGAAAAGAAGAAATCCTTAAAGTAAACAAAGTTTCGCTACCAGTCCTAAAAAACATCAAAATCAAGACCCATCAAATGCAAATAAAAACCATCCAGGGTCAAGTGGTTTCCCAGAAGAGAATGGATCACTAATCAAATGGACACCCTGAGGCCTTGCCATTCACCAACAGACCAACACATAGATTGACATGTAAATCACTTCCTCTTGACCAAGGGTCACACAGTATATATATGTTAAGGAAAAAGCAACATGGGACATACAGTAAGAGAAATAAAACTTGTATGTGAGAGTCAGAATGACTCAGCAGAAGCCAATAGAGAACCACACAGGTGTGAATGGTAAAGCAATTAACAGGTCCTGAGTGGCAAGGACAAGAAATGCATAGTGGATAATTGGACACATCTGACAATTGTTAAGTGGTCAAGGCTGAGATGATGAAATCACTAATTGTAGGATGAACAAGGAGAACCAATGGGAATGATGTACACGCCTACTGGGTGGAAACAGACCACAGTAGGTGGTGCCATGCTTTGGCTATAATAATGACTATACATCCCAATGCATTTTGTGGGTAGTAGAGTGGGTTGTAGTTGTGAGTAGTTGGATTGGAGAGTGAGGAGTTGAGTATTGTTTGGAGCTGTGTATATAGTAGATTAAAGTAGATCTTTTATATAAGACTACTGAGTTGTCTGGTGTCTTGGGTGAAGCTACAAGAACCAGCAGGACCCTGGTGAAGAAGGGTGAAGACTTCTGTGGAAGCAAGAGTGAGAAGGCTTGGAGAGTTTGTCGGGGTCTTCAGCCTGATCTCTGCAACTCTTGCAAAGATACAACAACTAGCCAAAACTGGTCAGCGTGGTGCACAACCAGGTGGTGAGTTCCAGGCCAGGTGAAGAGCCACAACTCCCATCATCCCTGACAATATATATATATATATATATATATATATATATATATATATATCCCACTCACTTCCATGCCAGCATTCTCTGAAGATGCCAACCACAGATGCTGGAGAAACATCAGGAATAAACTCTTCCAGAACATGGCCATATAGCCCAAAAACCACACAGAAACCTATTCATTTATTTATATTTTTAAAAAGAAAAGTTGTATATATTATTTCAGAAATGGTTTCTTTTTTTATTCAGAAATGTACGTATTTCTATAGGCAATGCCCCACTACAGATTATTTACTGACACTCAATGAGTCAGAATTGCACTACAAAATAACTCTGAACATGTGCCATATTTCCCTCCTTTATCCACAGAAAAGGTCGACAAGTCCATCTATTATGAGTGATGCCCCTGCTGCATTACTACAACCATCAATAAGGAATTACTGTAACTTGGGTTAAATCTAATATTAGTCTGGCATTGAGTTCACCCACAGAAATGAATATTTGCTAATCACAACTAATGTACATTATATTGATTTCAATGTATCTACTGGTAGCACTTTCTGCCAGGAGAGGAATTCCCAGGAAGATCTGCCCTGAAGACAACAAAACAAGCACTTTTGCCACCCAGCTACTGAGACTTTTGCTGTTTCTGGCTGGTTGTGGGCTACCTGTAGCATTGTGGGGCAAAGATCTGTCTCTGCCTCTTCACAGACTCAGGCCAACCACTACCTGTCATCTGCATACAAATTCCACCTATCCCAGCCATAAAGTTGAGGGAGCTGGTATATAAAAACAGGAGACCAGTGGGAACAGATCTGCTATTGGGGGGATCATTGCTGAAGGTGAGCTGCCTTTTTAGGGGAGCAACTTCAGAGGAACAGAAGGACTTTCATCCTGCGTGAAAAAAGAGGGAGGACTACATTTTGTTAATTTGTAGTTTACCATCAGATCATTATCATCCATAAGTGTACAGCCAATCTGTTATAGAAAAGATGTGTTGTGAAAAGAGGAGGAGAGGTCCTAGATCTGAGGAGCAGACATTACAGTTGTTCAGGGCAGAGATAAATACAGAAACACTTTAATTGAAGGGACAGGAACAGGGTGTTAGGTGTCACTAAACCAATTCAAACAACCTGGATATTCTTGTCAACAGAACTACTGATTTAAAAAAAACACTGGATGGGAATGGATGGGAATACAGCTGCCATTCAGGATGTGATCATGGATAAGCATGCCAATCTGGCACATATTATAGAGACTGGGTCAAATGAGGCTGGGGCAGTTAATATCTCTTAACTTTGTCCATCAGGGTACTCTGTTCAGCAGCAGGGTAGATCTGGAGGTGGAGAGGTGGAATTGCAGCAGTTGATTGACATTCCATTCCCCTGACCAGATGCTCTATAGTTTTCTGGAGTTGAGTGTGGTCACCTGAAACTGGGTGCCTGAGACAAATTAGAGATTCTGCTGGTGTACTACCCACCCAGCTGCTCAACGGTCTCCCTTACCTAGCAAGCTGGGGTAGTTTCAGGGTTGGTGTTGTAGTTATGTATTGTGATGCTGGGGTATTTCATGCTGAGACTCCCTTTTCAGGAGAGGCTCAGAACCTTATGTCTGCCATGACAACCATGGTTATGCTCCAAGTTGTATCTGACCCTACCCATGCTGCTAGACACACTCTGGGCCTTGTTTTCTGTAGTGGGTGGAGTGAATGTGATCTGGGAGTGGAAGAACTGTCCATAGTTCTGTCGTCATAGACTGACCACTATCTGGTTTAGATTTGCTGGGACTCAGAACTTCTGCAGGGCTGGGAGACCCTTTAAAATGTTCCAGTCCAGGAGACCTATGGATCAAGATGGATTCCTGATTACTCCAGGGAAGTTTCTTATTATCTTGACAGGTAATCCTTTCAAAGTCCTGGATAACCTCTGGAATGGGGAAGTGGCCAAGGCAGTGAACACACTCAATCCCAATTGTCCTCTTTCACAGAGCAGAGTCAGTCTGCCCCCCTGGATTTCTAGAGAGATGGTGGCAGTGAAACAAGTGAAAAGACTACTAGAATAATGTTAAAAAACTCAGAGTGGACCCAACTGAAGGCTTATCTGAGGACTTGGTCTGGGGATATATGGCCAGCCAGGTTTGAATGGTCAGGGATGTTTTACACAGAAACCAAAAAGAGAAAAATCCAGATAACTTGACAGCCCACTGCGAACAACTTGCCCTGGAATTTTCAGATAAAATCACTCAGATTTTAACTGACTTCAGATACTTTTCATTGTGTGCAACTTGAGGATATGGGCTGGATCCTTGGCAAGTGAGAGCCATCACATGTAAGTTACATCTCTGCCCTTCCTGGCTTATTAAAAGAGCTAGAGGGAGGCCAGCTGAACAGGGAAAGGAAACTGTTGCTACCTCATTAAAACAAGGCAACATTCTAACTTGCCTAAAATTGTAGGCAGATTGCAAATGGGGCTGCATACAGGGAAGACATAACTCCCTTGTTGCAACAGCTTCACTAGCTGTCAGTTTATTTTTCACAAAATTCAGTGGGCTGATTTGTACAAATAAAGCTCACATCCAGACTATCTGAAGGGCAATATTTTTTCTTACAAACCGAACTGTGTTTTGAAACGTGCCAAAGACACCTTTCTCTCTGTCCCATCACCCTCACAGGTACATCTGGCGGGAACATAGTGGCTGCCTCCAGAGTGTGGAACTTTCTTCTCAGTGAAGTTAGATTGACTCACTGCTTTCTTTTATAAGTCTGGAATGACCTGCCGGAGGAGATCCGCTATATAACATGTTTGGAGGCCTTTAAAAAGGCAATAAAAAGCGGATCTCTTCTGGCAGGCCTTCCCAAATTGACCTCCTCGGAATGTTTGCTCTCCAGTTGGGAATTATTGTTTTTAATGCTATTTTAAGGTGGGAGGGAGATAGGGAATTGGATTTTATATGCTTTGCTTTGTTTTTTTACTTGTGATTTGCTATGTTCTATTTTTATTGTTCTTATGTTTGTTGTTACCTGCCTGGATCCAAAACAGGGAGAGGCGGGATACAAATAAATATTTTATTATTATTACATTATTATAAGAAAAGGAAAGACTTTTCTGTTTACACAAGCATTTGCTGATTTACAGTATATAGCCTGTTGCACTAAAATAATGTCTTTGAACTTTCTAATTGTTGTGTTTCTATGTGTATATGTATTTAAGGATACATAGTTTTTAAACCGTTCTTAAATTTTTAAATTGTTTAATCTTGTTTAACTTTTGTATCTCTATGTGATGGCACTGCCAACTAGCTAAGGAATATTGGAAGAAAATCACACAGACAATGAGGAAAAATGAGATTAAGGATATCATTAAAATTAGAACTATTCCTTCTGAACATGACAAATATATTAGAAGAAGAAGCAGAAAGCCAACATTAGAGAATGATACTATATATGATTACTGCAGCAAGATTGCTCTATGCTCAGAAATGGAAATTGAAATGGTCCCCCACAGTTGATGAATGGATTATGAAACTAGAAGATATGAAATAAATGGACAGATTGTCTAGATGCATTCAAGGGAATATGATTGATGGCTTAGAGAAAGACTAGACTTTGAAGAATTTAAAGGTAAGGAGTAAATAAAGGATAAAGTATTATACTTACTGAGAATATGAGAGGAAGGAGAGAGAAAGTCAGAAAGATTGAACAATAGAAATTTGTCTACATAGAAAAGACATATCACATGCAAAGGGAACACCCAGAAGAGGATAATGTGAACAAATGTAACAGAGGGAAAAGAGGAATAGAGAAATTATATGATAAATAACACTTTTTGGATATAATTATGTACTGTGTTTGAGAAATAAACAATAGAGTAAAATCAGTGATAGTCTAGGCTTTTAGCGACTTCGTTTATGGGTGAGGGGAAACACAGGTTGATTTATTTGAATGTGATAGAAGATGAATGATTATTACAATACTAAATATGAGCTTAAAAGTTTGAAAGCCAAAATAAGAAATCTGTTGATGTTTTTAAGGTTTTTATGTTCATTTTGTTTATGATAAAATTATTTTTAAAAACCTTTTGTATCTTGTGGATTTTTAAAATTTGTTGAAAGCCACTTGAATTCTTGAATTTTGCAAAAGGCAGGATACAAATATCATATATATATATACTATGATATTATATAAAGTATAATAACGATAGTGATAACAACAGTTATCACTGTTGTAAAGAATAATAATACTGGGAATAATATGGATTTAGTCCATAATCTCTGAAAGCTCTACTAAATTTAATGGGATGCACAGTTAAAGGTGTAAGGTATAAATCTGACAAGGAAAAAAAAGTGAGAACTATATGTAATGGGTAAATACAGATAGAAGAACAAAATGGTTTTTCAAGGCTCAAAATATTTATGGCTGAAAGCTTATGACACAAAGGTCAACAGGGATGCCACTATGTATAGAAGTAATAACACAGTGCTAAACCCAGAATATAATTGTGCCATACTTCTATAGTTTTTATTCATACTGTTATATGTTTTTTCTGCAGCATGAACATTTTGTTAGACTAATGGGTGGGTGAAATGGGGAGAAAAGAATGTGTAGGTGTGAAAGAAAGAAAGGAAAAAAGCTCTCAAAAGAAAGCATTAGCAGGTAAGTGTGAGACTTTTATCTCTTCCTATTTTGTTGAATCCATCTTATGGAGACATTTCACTTGACATGGTTTACAGAGCAGTGCTACAAAGCCAATATGATTAGCACTGCAGTCAGAAGTTCCCATTATTCAGCAATATGCATGCCGAGTGAAGGCAAATTGTAAAAACACAGAGGAAAGGGGGCGGGGGGAGGGAGAAACAGAGCAGCCTGAGAAGGAAAGAAATATATTAGCATATATTAAGGCTTAATAATACAACAGGGCTTGGATAGGTGTCAGTAAGAGCTACTGGAAGACAGTAAAATTATTTGTAACCATTCTGTCACTTGACAGTTGAGCTACAGAGAAGTATTTGCCACATCTGATGTCATATTTCATGCAAACATATAAAAACTAGAATGTTTTGTTCCCTGACTCACACTCTTGCCAGAGTCACTTTGGTGGCTGGTGCTAAAAAGACTTCCTCTGTGTTCTTAGCCCTATGGCTGGAATCTGTCTTTTGCCTAAGAGGGACGCCGCCGCAGACAAATAGAGAACAGCACATATTGGAGGAAAGGCCACAACTTTATTAGCATAACAAAAGGTATAGCAAAAACTCATAAGGTCGGGTTGGCTCCAATGCATGAGGTCTGGATCTGTCATCCAACAGCCCAGTGCTGAGTGGATGAACCACAGTGCTTGGTCATGGCCAAGCTTCGGGATGGCAAGGGATTTCTTTTACGCTCCTATTCCAACGGTCGCCCAAGAGATTGATCACATCTCCGCAGATGTGCATCGACACATAACTATCCCTTGCCACCGGGGGATGCTGTGTTGATGATGCCCCCGCAATGGCAACACTGCCTCGATTGCAGCACCCCCGTGTCCGGATGGACTCCCAATCCAGTGCTACGCAGCCCTGGAAACCACGCCCACCAGATCCAAGACCTATGCAACCGTCACCGAAGGCAGGAACTGCCTTCCGCCAACCCTACAACCCAGAACAGCCGGAGGTGCAAGCGTCCTTGTTCGGGTGGATGTAGCCCACATAAGCCCCTGATTTCCACCTCCCCAGTCTCTTTATATTGTCCATTGTCAGTCCACATTGAGCCGCAGATGTGGCAGCCCCGATCCTGAATGAGTGACCCCCGAATTCGTGAGGCGGCAGTTTAAGGCTCTGCAGGGCCATCCTTAGAACTGATACCAGCTGGTAGCGTATCAATGATGAACCATCAGCATGAATAAACAGGGGTTCTCCCCTCTTGGGGCGCGCTGCCACGAACCGCTGGAGCATCTTGACCAGGCACAGATGGGAGCCATGGAGCCTCCTCAGCTCAATGGTTGTTCCTTTTCTGAGCTGATCGCACTTAGACCTGTGAAGAACTAAATATACAACATTACGGGCAAAAGACACATCTCCAATTTGTAAGGCACGTCCCGACCCGTCAGCCCTGGATGCAGGAACCAACTCGCCCACCCTGAAGGCCCCAAAGAAGGCCGTGATGAATGCCGCCTTGAACAGGTCAGTCTCCTGGGGGGAGACGCAAACCAAAGGCAACTGTCCTATCAGTTTGCCAAGGAGCATGAAACAGATGGGCCTTCTCCCGTCCATAGTGGATTGATATGTCCTCCTCCACCCCTCCAGTGTCCTCTTAACCTGGAAGGAGGCACAAGGATCTGGGTGTCCTTTGGCTTTGGAGAAGAAGGAGATCCCTGCCAGGTGGACTGACACAGTCCGAGGTGAAGTGCCCGTTTTTCTTAGCCACCCCAGGAATTGGAGGACAATTTGGGACTGGATAGGCCAGTGTGCCTGTAGGTTGACTGCCGTGAAGAAGACCTGCAGCTTTGCCATGGCTCTATAGTAGGCTCTAAGGGTGGCCGGGGCCACTGATGTCAGGATACCCTGCATCACATCAGCTTGCCAACCTCCCACAGTTCGTCCTGGAAAGGCGTGGGCAGGGGGTCTGCCTCGGGCTCCAGCAGATGAAACCTGGATTCCTGAAAACGGGAGAGAAAATCTGCCACATTATTTTCTAAACCCGGAACAAAACGGGCCCTGAAGGTGATGTTCCGCTGCAAGCAACGGAGCACAAAGTGCCTGACCAGCTGCATGACCCTTTCTGACTTGGAGTTCAGTCTGTTGATGATGTTCACCACTGACTGGTTGTCGCACCAAAAACATACAGCCTTGTTGCAAAATGCCTCATTCCACAGATGGCTGGCCACCACAATTGGAAAGAGTTCAAGAAAAGTGAGGTCTTGGATGATGTCGCTGTTGGCCCACTGCTCAGGCCAACGCTGGGTGCACCAGTGCCCTTGAAAATAAACCCCAAAGCCCAAACTGACTGCTGCATTGGAATGAACCTGCAAGCCCAGCTCCCAAGAGCGTTGCCAGATTGAAACCCCATTGAAATGGCTGAGAAATCCCTCCCATACCGCCAGGTCCTGTTTTATGCCCCGGGTCAGGCGGACATGGTGATGGACACCCGTGACTCCCATGGTGATCCCAGCCAGCCTGGCACAGAAGGCTCTGCCCAGGGAAACCACCCTGCATGTAAAGTTGAGGTGGCCAAGCAAGGACTGGATGTCCTTTAATGTTGCCTTGTCGGCCGTGAGCATGGCCCTGATCTTGTTGTGGAGCACCTCCAGTTTGTCGGAGGGGAGCCGAGACGTGCCAGCCACAGAATCTAGCTGAATGCCCAAGTAAGTTAGGGACACGGTGGGGCCCTCGGTCTTGTTGGGGGCCAGGGGCACACCCAGCTCCCAAGCCAGGTCCTGGAAGGTGACCAGAAGCCTTGAGCAGGTTGTGGTGTGCCCCCATGAACATGAAGTCATCCAAGTAGTGAGTGACCAAAGGGGAAGCTGCCCTGCGTTTTACCTCCCACTCAAGGAAGGTGCTGAAGGTCTCAAAGGCAGAGCAGCTGACAGAACAACCCATAGGCATGGCCTTGTCAAAGTACCAGTTTCCCTCCACCTTGAAGCCCAATAGGCAAAAATCTTCGGGGTGTACTATTATTATTATTATTATTATTATTATTATTATTACTGGCAACAAGCGGAAGGCGGACTGGATGTCACACTTGGCCATAAGTGCCCCCGCCCACAGGAGCAGACCAACCTGACCGCCTGGTCAAAGCGGACAGAACAAAGTTCCGGAGGGATAGCATCGTTGACCGACTCTCCAAAAGGGTATGAAAGGTGGTGAATGAGCCGGTATTCCCTAGGGGCCTTTTTGGGGACCACACCCAATGGTGAAACCTTGAGGTTGGGCATGGGTGACGAGAGGAAAGGGCCCTCCGATAGCTCTTTGTTGACCTTGTCAATGAGGACCTGGGGCATGTCTCGGGTGGATTTGAGGTTGCTGGGACCTGATGCCGGGATCCTGAAATCTTCAGTGAAACCCAATGCAAGGAGGGAGGCCATCTGCTTGTCAGGGTAATGCTCTAGCAGGGGCAGAAGGGCCATGGGGCGGACAAGGGTGGCGGCCAGCCTGAAAGCAGATGAGGCAGCCTGGGCCGACTCACTGGGGACCCCCCACCTTTCCGGAATCGGAGCCGGGGGCTCCCTTCCTTCTGAAAGCTGCCGGGGTGGGGCATCCTGAGCGAAAGGGCTGTTGGGATCCCGAGGTGCACGAACAAACAACCTTGGCATGGGGGCCAAGGCATAGTTCGGAGCAATGGTCAAATTTGCATTGAGGGCGGACACATTTTCCTGAGTTGAATTCCCAGCAAATGAACCTCTTGGGGTCCCGCTTTCCTTGCCACTTGGCCGGGGGCCTGGCTTTTGCATGGGGGCCCACTTCGATCAGCCAGATGTCACTCTCGATGAGATCCTATCTGTCCGATCCTCTCTGGGAAGCCCGTTGCCAGAAGGCTGTGTCGTAAGCAATGGCAGCAGTGTCCCCCCCAATGGACCGGGCCCTGAGCACATTGAGCATGTAACTTATGAGATGCCATCCCCTCTCAGGGTAGGCCATGGCTACTACTGCCATGAACACACCAAACCCCTCCACCCAAGTGAGGAAGGTACGCTCTGCTGGGGGAGTCTTGTGGCCCTTTTTGTCCTTCTTGTTGGACACCACCGCCCCCGCCTCCTCCCCTTTTGGCCTGAGGAGGGCGAAGACGTCCACGAAGTACCCTTTTAGGATTTTTCTCCTGACTCTGTTTGGGAGGTGGATGCCTGGTGGGTTTTCTCCCCTGGAGAATTTGGGAAAACCAGATGCCTGTTGGTCCACCCAGACCCCCTGAAGTCCCTGGCATTGGGCCCTGCGTCTGATGGCCCACAAAGGCATGCCTAGGACAAGCGCACCCTCCAGCCAGTAGTGGTCCCTGGACGAACTGGGCCCCGAGCACTCACCAACCACGGCTGACGCATCGCCAGGGGGCAAGGCAGGAACATGCGCAGCTTCTTCCCCACCGTGCCTAGTCTTTTGTTGTTGGGCTGATGGGGCAGTTGGCTGTGGAGCCGAAGGGAGCGGAATCACGGAGCTGGCGGAGGAGCCCGATGAGGACGTGGAACCTCTAGATGTATCACTGGAGTTGCTAGAGGATGAAGCATGCGTGACCTCTTCTTCTTCCTAGCTGGCAGCGACGCTTGGCTCCTGATCTCACAGAACTCTCTAATTAGCTCAGTAATGGACTGATGCATGCTCATTAAGGCATCCCCCCTGGCCGGAGGCGAGGCCGGAGCCAAAGGCCAAGTCCTCTGCCTCTTAGGCTGAGCGGGGGCATGACTAGGGGCCTCTGCCGGCCTCTTCTGTTTTGAACGCGGCGCCAATTCAGCCCAGGATTTTCTGGGCTGGCCCGACCTGCCCCTCGTTGCTGTTGGGAGTGTTTGCTCCTGAGTCCCATTGCGCTTGGATGGCATGCTGAATGTCTATGTATATATAATGATCAGCTTGTGCATATATAAATGTGTGTGTGTGTGTGTGTGTATACAGACACACACACACACACACATACATACATATATATATATATATATATGGAAGTCCAGAGTTCTATCAGGGTGTCCTGACCGGCTGTGAGGGAGATCAAGACTTCAGCCCCCAAGAGACTATAGGCACTCCCGCTTCACAAATGTTGTTTGGATTGGAAGCCTGACCTGCAGTGCGGGGAGGAGGGGCAGCGCTGGAAAAAACGCAGTCGGCTTATCCTCCTCCCCTCCAAGAGCCTTGGCCTCCTCCCTCAAAGAGCCTTAGCCTCCTCCATGCCAAGAGCCGATGACCGGTTGCTGTGGCTGCTGTGTGTGTGTGTGGGGGGGGTGGCGGAAAGGGGGGGCGCTCCCAATCTAGCCTGGCAGGCGGATACACACCAGCGGTGGCGGTGACGCCCAGCCTGGCGTTCCTTTCCCTCAGTGAGGGACGGTGAGGCCTCGCTGTGGCGACGGCGGCAGCAGCAGCAGCAAAAGAAGCTCTTTCCTGCAGCTGAGCTCCTTTGCAATGGCGCCCGCCCTGGCGCCTCGTGGGCCTTAAATAGGCCCACCAACCAATGGGAGGCCTGGAAAGGGCTGCAAGGCCCGACTCCCGGCCCTTCCCCCAATCACAGGCGGCGCCAACTGATGATGCCACCCAATCGGAGGGCCCTTCCTCCCGCGATGTCTGCTGGGACCTGTAGTCCCAGCAGCGTGGGCGGAAGTTCAACCTCTGGTCCCCGGAGCCAATCACGGCTCAAGCGGCCCCGCGCCAGGGATGCTGGGGGCCGCTTTCCGGGAGGGACCAGCTCCCGCCATGGGGACGTCCCCCAGTGGCAACCAGGCCGGCCCGCCAAGGCAGGCGGCCTCATTTTCTTGCTTCTTATCCAGTATGTATTGTTGAATGTATGTACTCCACTTTCAGACATTAAGATAAGCAAATAGCTCAATGTAATCAATGAGGGGGGATGGAGAATTAGGTTTTGTTTTTCTTCCTCCCCCCCCCCCCCCCCACATTTTTTTGACAAGGAATTTTGGTTATGACATATTTCTCCCAAGAGAAAGAAAATAATTTTAAAAATATACCCAATTCATCTATTCAAGTCAGTTAAAATTTATTTTTGAAAAGAGATCCCTGGAGGTTCACTCATATTGACTACAGCTGTGTTTTCACAGCCTATTTTTAAAAGCAGCCATTTATTTTAATCAACTAGGATGGAGAGGGTCTTCCATACTCTGCAGTCATTGATTTCTATTTATTTATAGTTTGGAGTTCAGTGATTTTTGAAAATTAGTTTGGATAACATTACCACATGTGGTGTGTCATGCTTGTCTTCATTTCCAGTAACCTTAAGATCCACTAGATAAAACCTGTTATTAACAGGCTATGTCAAAACAGACTTCTACACTACATCCTGGAAGTACTGTCCTTTTTTATCTATGCCATAATTGCCATCCCACTCAATATTAGCTAATTGAAATCCCAATGATTAATTATCTGTCCTTTATGTAGATTTTTCTTATCTGCCTCTGCTTTCTAAACTTTGTCTAGAAAAACGTCAGTAGTTTTCAGTTTTAATTTGCCTGTCTTTCATCTTCATAGAACACAGCCCCTGTTCTAATGTCTATACATTCTATTCCTTTCTTTTGCCACACTATCATTCCTCATTCATATTGCCATGTGTCTTTCCACTGTGCTCTGTGTGCCTCCATTATGATATATATTTATCATGAGATTTCATTCTGTTAGATCTGTCTCTAGATATATTTGTAAAATGAACACTCAAGGACAATTTGCAATGGCTATCCAAATGAAATGTTTGACTTTCACAGGGGAATTCTTACAGCATAAAGGAGGACACCAAAATAACCACTAAAGCCCTGAGCAACTGTGCAAGATGGAATATATTTTGTCAGAAGACCACAAGCATTATTCCATGCTGCTAAGATAAGCATTTTGCATATTAATAATCTGTTTAAGTAATATAATGTGTTTTAATTTGTTTCACATTTTCTCCTTTTTAAGGAAAGTTCATTGTAACATGCATAAAGTTAGAGATCAGGATATTTTCTCAATCATATTCCAACCCTCTGCACATACATGCTATAATCTTAGTATACTTTCTTCTATGTAATCTGACACTGATTTCATCCACTGTTATTTACTTTCTAGCAGACATTGTTCTGATATGATTATTTCTGAAAGTAAATATGACTTATTTTGTGAAAAAGTCAATATTACTTCTATCCTTTAAATTGAGCAAGAGTACATGCAGAGAATGTTCATTGCACTGAAGTGTAGAGTCATAGAATCATAGAGGTGGAGGATACCTCAAGGTCCATCAAGTACAACCCCCTGACATACAGAAATACACAATCAAAGCACCCCTGACAGATGACCATCCAGCCTGTTTAAAAAAAATTCCAAAGAATGAGACTCTACCATATTCCAAGGCAGTGTATTCCACTATCGAGCAGCTCTTACCATCAGGAAGTTGTTTTCTAATGTTTAGGTGGAGACTCCTTTCCTATAATTTGAATCCATTGCTTCATGATGCAGTCTCTGAAGCAGCAGGGGAAAAAAGATTGCTCCTTCTTCAATATGATATCTCTTCAAATATTTAAACATGGCAATCATGTCACCTCTTAATTAATTAATAATAATTTGTTTTATTTATATACCGCTATTTCAAAGATCATAGCGGTGAACAGCAAGTAAGCTAATTAGCAAGTAAGCTAATTTGCCCCCAACAGTCTGGGTACTCATTTTAGCGACCTCGGAAGGATGCAAGCCTAAGTCAAGCTTGGGCCCTTTTGCTGGTCTTGAACTCGCAACCTTGTGGTTTTGAGTGAATGGCTGCAGTACAGGCATTTAACCACTGCGCCACCAGGGCTCCATCTCTTCTCCAGGCTAAACATACCCAGCTCCTTAATCCTTTCTTCATAGGACATGGTTTCAAAATCTTTCACTATGTTAGTTGCCCTCCTATGGAAATGTTTCAGCTTGTTAACATCCTTTTTGAATTGTGGAGCCCAGAACTTGACACACTATTCCAGATTCCAGGAATCCAACCAATGCTGAATAGAGTGATACTATTACTTCCCTTAACCTAGGCCCTTTACAAACGGGCACCCAAGTAAATACTCTGTACGTACTAGGGTTGCCTGGGGGCGTCTCTTTTAGATGCCCCCAACCCTAGTATGTACAGAAACGTACAAAATGGCAGTGCTCTGTCCACATGGGCGCCGCCATTACGATGTCATGGCCGCGCCGCCTCCAAACGGGAGCAGCACGGACGTGATGTCCTGGTGCCGTGGAAAGGCACCTGTGGTGACCTTTCCGCGGCGCCGGACGCTGAAGGCCCAGGAAGAGGAGAAACAGATTATATTCGTTCTCCTCCCTCTGCACCCTCACAGGCCTTCAGCTGCCCCCCCCAGAGGAAGCTGAAGGCCCAGGACAGGCAGACCTTCAGCACTGGGTATAGCACTGGGCCCAGGACAGAACCCTGTAGTAGCCCACTGGTCACTTCTGTGCATGATGAAGATGAGCCATTGATGAGCACCATTTGGATTGGATTGGTCAACCAATTATAAATCCACCTAATGTAAACTTCATTAAAATGAAGTGAATATCCTCCTCGGTGTACCAAGTGGAGGCCATTAGGGATGTAATTTTTCAATAAGTTTATTCTTAAAGGAAGAGAAAGCCTTTGAGAGCCACACACACTTCTTCAAGCCCATGTGGAATTCAGGAGTTATTTTGTGCAAAATTCACATATGGTGGTTTTGCAGAGAAAACAGCTTTTTCTCTGCAGAAATAATATGAATATAAATGTAAACTGCAAACCTGTATGGCTCTGACTTCTATACCTTTAACTAGAAAGTGTAATGTATTCTCTGAATCCCAAATTGGGGCTGTAATTTGGAAGCCCAACCCATAGGGAGTTTTCTATTGAAAGATATATCTGAATAAGCTTAACCAATGCTTGAATCCTCTTTCTCTGTCTGCAACTAATAGACAGGAAGCCTTTCATTTCAACTGATATCCTTTCTGGTAGCTCACACTCAATATAAATCATGGGATTATTATGCAAATACTACCCAATGAGTTTCCAAACTGGAAAATATTTATGGAGCTGCAACCAACACAATATACAGGTATCCATAATACCGGATTGCCATTATGCAGCATTTACTGCTCCAATGGAAGGATGCCTTTTTCTTTAGACCCCTAAGATAATAATTGTCATAAGTAAAGTTATGGACTATCCTAATTAACATTAACATACATGCAAGTGTCAGTTATAGTCTGACAGCAACTTAATGATTTCCGTCCTTTAATCTCTGTTCAGCATTCAGCTGCATGCATTATCACTTCCACCCACTACTCTGACCACATCTATCCTGTGTTGGCATCCCTTCACTGGCTCCCCCTCCCTTTCCGTATTCAGTACAAGCTCCTGCTGTCGACGTTTAAAGCCCTCCATGGACTGGCCCCTCCTTACTTATCAGACCTTCTTTCTCCTCACCTTCCCACCAGGGCCCTCCGTTCTGGTAGTCAAGGTCTGCTGTCTCAGCCCAGGATTTCCTCTGCTTCATCTCGGATTCACCCCTTTTCACTCGCTGCCCCCCACTCCTGGAATCTTCTTCCCCCACAAGCAAGTGCCATCACTTCTTTAACCAGCTTCAAAACGAAGTTGAAAACCATCCTGTTCAGAGTAGCCTTCCCAGGCATTGCGTAATTGTCGCTTGCTATTTGATGTTCTTTTGTTGTCTGCTTATCAAACCATTTCCTGTATTGCTATGTACTGTATATGCATTATCCTACTTGACAGTATGTATTTTCCCTGGAAAATGACTAATCATCCATTATGAAGCCAAGCCCTCCCTCCAGTCCATCTGCTTTGGTCCAGGCCTTGGAGGTAGAGAGGAACTGCTGGACCTCTTACCCTTTCCCTCCACCACTCTCTTCTCCTTCTGTGTCATGTCTTTTTAGATTGTAAGCACGAGGGCAGGGAACCGTCTAAAAAGATTGTATGTACAGCGCTGTGTAAATTTACAGAGCTTCATAAATAAAGGTTAATAATAATAATAATAATAATAAATAAAAAACCAGCTTTGAGAAACTACAGACATTTCCAGTCTTGGGGACTGAACAGACTGCCCCTAAAAGGTGGCCTGGAGCTCTTCCACAGTAATTCTAAAGAGATTATTGCATTGAGTTTAAGGCACCTTATCCTCGATGAGATACAGGCACTTTTAATTTTAAAAATGGGTGTTATTGCATTCAGCTGTGGCCAGGCAAATGCAGATAGATAGATTTTTATTTACGGTCTTTGACCAAAATGTCACAAAAGTATATACATATTAGCCAATAAAAGCTCTCTTAAAAAGAAAGGAGAATTCTAAATTCTGAATAAAATATTTTAAAACTCAAGTATGCATATAAGGGGAGAGGGTCGCACAACAGTGGCAAGAGCACAATTTTTTAATGCAGCCTGCATACAGCCCGGATGCCAACTGGATTTATCCTGAAGTTTTTCAAAAATTGGATTTTCCCATTCTTGCAAAGCTGTGGAAAAAGCCCGGGTTGCATCCAGATTGTATATTGGCTGCATTCTCCTGGCAATGACTGAGTGTGATAATATCCATTTTTAAAATTAATGGTGCCTGTATCCCGTCAGGGATAAGGAGCCTTCAAGTAAGTGCAATAATCTCCAATGTTAAATTTGGCTGTGTGTAAGGCTGAATTACGGCAAGGAGGGGAAACAGAGCCAGGATAAAAAAAATTAAACGTCTCCCCCACACCACTGAGTGAAAAACAATTGGGAAAAGGATTAACCCCTTTCACTAGTCACATTATGAACCTTCTTCCCTTTTGCTTCAACCCTGATCTTCCAGCATTCAGAATTCCCTGGACAGCCTTCATGGATAGAAGAGACTCTAGTTTAGATTGCCACTCAATCAGGAGAGTTAAGAAGGAGGAAGTTGAAACTACAGCATTTCCAACTTCCTGTTTTTAAAACAAGTTAGAAGGGCTGTACTAAAAAGTTGGAGATCCTTTGGTTCCTTTGGAGTCCTTTTCTAATCTTGATGTTCAGGAGCTCTATTGTTAAATTGAATTAAAATGGGTGGAGGTGGGATCAAATTGCTTACATTTGACCTCAGATATACAATAGCTGCTTATATCTACTAGATTACAAAACAGTAGTATTCTTATTCTTGAAGAAGAAAACATCTAATTAGTGGAATCACAGCTCTTTTGAAAATATGTGTAAACACAGAATAAGAAATCTGGAGTACATCTGTGGGTTTTGTCCTATCCCCCTTAAATACTACACATTAGATGGGAAAGAGCATATCTATCTATCTATCTATCTATCTATCTATCTATCTATCTATCTATCTATCTATCCATCACTTCCCTGTGGATAGGGAAGCAATGCAAATTCTCTTTGACTGCAGGTCCAGATCAAAAGGAACATGTGTACATGCAGAGTTGTAGGTGTTCAGGCATTCTAAACAGAGCATGGGGCATTGGTATACAGCCAGCAGAGTTTTCTTCCTAAATTTAGGAGCTTGACAGACTGCCCCAAAAGGGCAGGCAAACCACGCAGGCTCCCTCCGCACCCAAAACAACCCACTAAAAGCAGGTTCTTTTGGCGTGTGCAGGCGCCACCATCAGTGTGCCATTAGCGCACATCAATGATGCAAGCACAGTGCCCCAACATATGGATGTGGTGCCACACTTGTGTCATCATGGCGGCCCTCATGGGGATGGGAGGCCGCCATGATGGCAGCGTCTGTATAGACTTGGGTTTGGAAGTGTGCAGTTGGTGTGCGCTCCCGAACTCTAGAATCGGCACTGGCATGCCGCTTCCCGCCTGTCTGTCTCAGGCTTTAGTTTATATACAGAAGAAATATTTTGAAAAAAATGTGTGGTACCTTCCCATCTCTTAATACTAGATTACTAAACCCTTTATAGTAATTATAAACAAATCTAACTAATAAAAAAAAAAAAAATAAAGTTTTAGCTTTTGTGGACTCTATTAAATGTTGCAATTGTTTGCCACTGATTAATTTTGCATTGTTTGTGCTATTTTGTTAACTTGAACTTCTTAATTGTTTTTAAAGTGTTTTATTCTCTTTGCAAATTTAATATATTTTGAGTATCTAGTGTTTCTTTTGGGGTGTTGTGGAAAAACAGTATATAAATCAACTAACTAGTTAGCATTTCATGGTCATAGTCTATATCCAAAATGTGTGGAAGTTGTTTCTGACACAGGCAAAAATAGGCCACAAGATTTACACCACCTCCCCATGCTTCTTCCAATATCAGTAAGAAGATAACTTCTTTGGGATTTACACAGACTTTGTTTATTTCTTTTTCTCATTTCTTCACATGTGATCAACAGAGTATACACACAACCTCTGGTCCTTGTTTTCTTGCAATAAAGTAAATTAGATCCCTGGAAGGTATCCTCTTGCCCTTCCCAGGTAAGTATCCTGTTGCCCATCTAGGATATTTACAAATCAATCCCAATGAATTTTATATAGGCACACTTTGTAACATGTTTTTATCTGGCTCCTCTGTTTTATGCTTCTCCCAAGCATTTTCCAGTAAACTACATCTTATTTCTATACAGATTATCAGACAGGAACTTCCTATCCTCCTCTTCCTACTTTACATGCTCTAGCACAACCTTCCCCTGAAGTGGGAAGATGGTTGAGCCAAACCAATGACCTTGGCTCCTGGCCCTGAAGACAGAGGCAGGGTGGGTGTGATGGGTTTTTAGGGTTCTCTGTCAGCTCAATTAAAGTGGAGTGGTTCCCAGGGGTTGCAATGACTCCAAGAAGAGCCATAAACTCCTTCCTTCCCATCTCCATTGTCTCTTCCAGACCTCCTGGCCAGACACTCTCATTGACAGGCAATCTACTGAGTACAAAGGCATTACTAGGGAGTAATGGGGGGACACAGAACACAGAAGGTGATGATTCAGAGGCAGTGTCACCTCGTGCACTGGTAGGAAGAGATTGCCTTCTGGGTCTGCTGCCCTGGGGGTAAAAAGTGCTACTTGTCCAACAGCTGTACCAGACCCAAAAAGGTTGTGGGGCAGCAGCAGAAGCCCACTTACACAGTAGAGGCCTCTGGTGGAAAGGGGCTGCCTTCTGGGTCTGGCAGTTCTGCCAGTCAACTCTCTTTCTCACCTGGCCAGCAACTCTGCCAGACCTGGAAAAGTTTGTTGCAGATCTCTGGACCAGGTGTCAAATATTCTAGGTATGCCACTGGGGAGATGGAAGACCCAGATTTGTTCTGGAGGCTTGATTCCTCCATTTTCTCATGTAGCAGATCTTCCACCAATAGGCTGCTCCCTTTTCTCCCCATCTGCCCTCCCTCACTTTCTCACAATGCAGGTAGACTTCCTTCTTCTCATTACAGCTGTCTCTCCTTGCCTGATCTGCCTCTTTGAACATCCTCTAGACTTGAGATGCTCCCTCTTTCCTTGCTTCAAAGCTTTATCTCTACAATCTAGTGACCTCTTCTTCTATTCCTTCTCTCTTTATAAAAGGCCCACACTCCCTCATCTCCTCCTGGTTCCAGTCCCTGGAACAGCTCCTCCCACCCCATCCATGACCAATGTTTCTGATAGGGGTTCTGGAACCACCTTGTGTCTCTATGGTGCCACAAAGACAATATTTAATTTGGGTTCAACATTAGAAAATGAATATCTCATTCCTAGTGAGATGACATGAACAATCTTAATAACCCAAATATAAGTCTGAAGATTTTAGATTTCAAAGTTACACGGAATGTGTCATGTCATATATTGTCATATATACATAGACTATCTATATATTTCAGAAGACTATAAAACTAAAGTAAGTACATCAATTGCCTGACTAATATTTGACGTAAACCTATCACTGTTGGTGAGATATGATCCAGTGCCATTCCTCTGAGATTGTTCATTCCTCTATAATCTGTGTATTTTGAAGCCTATGTTCAGCAAACGACTATATCAAAGGGACCTATAAACAGGGTATTACAATAATCCAGATTGGTTGTTATAAAAAAGTGTGAATCAAGAGCTCAGCACCCTGCTGAGACAGTAAGCTTTAATCTTTACACCCACAGCTAAATTCCTGAGATGGTATTAGGTGCTTCTGACTCTCGTTTGTGTCTTATCATGTGTACTGAGTAGAAAACAGAAACTTCGCTGTTGACATTATTTAAACCTTGTAAGATTCTACTTACTGTCTTCTGTTAAGTGATCTTTAAAGCTTCATTAAAATTGACTAGGATTTCTCATGGTAGCATCTGCTGCTCATTCCTGTTTTCAAAACCAGGACCAATATATATTCTTTTTTCCCTTAAACTTTCAAAGACATATGTTCATACGCATGTGTATATGCATGTGCACATGCACATGCACACACACGTATATGTGTGATTGGGCACTTTAAATCCCAATCATGTAAGGACAGTTACAGAAGAGTGGGTGACTGACATTCTAGTCCTTGGAGTTAGCTACTATAGGCCTTTTACCAACTTCTTAACTTTTTTGAAAAATATTTTGTTGTTATCTGCCCTCATGTCAGCCTTGACTCATGGTGACCCTATGGATGAGAGACTCCAATATTTTCTGTCTTCAACTGCTCTGCTTAGGCCCTCCAGCCTCAGGCCTATAGCCTCCTTGATCATGCCTAACCATCTGGTGTCTGGTATTCCTCTCTTTCTACTTCCCTCTACCTTTCCCAGCATCATTGTCTTTTCAGATGAATTGTGCCTTCTCATGATGTGGGCAAAGTATGATAGTCTTAATTTAGTCAATTTGGCTTCCAGTGGGAGTTCAGGCTTGATCTGTTCTATGTTCCATTTGTTTGTCTCCTTGGTTGTCCACAGTGTCCTGAGAACTCTCCTCTAGCACCACATCTCAAATGAGTTGATTTTCTGTCTGTCAGCTGTCCAGCTGTCACATCCATACATGGTGCTGGGGAATACACTGGTTTTGACTATCCTCATTTTAGTGTTCAGAGTTACATCTTTGCATTTAGGATCTTGTCCAGTTCTTTCAAAGCTAGCCTTTCCAGTCCTAGTCTTTTCTGATTTATTGACTGCAATCTCCATTCTGGTCAATATTTGATTCAAGTTATGGGAACTATATCAATTTTCTCATTATCTAGGATGAATTGTTGTATATCTTCCAGGATCATTATTTTTGTTTTCTTAATGTTCAGCATTAAGCCTACCTTGGCACTTTCCTCCTCAACCTTCTTCAGTAATTGCTCCAAGTCCTTGCTGGTTTCTACTAGTAGTATTGTGTTGTCTGCAAATCTTAGGTTGTTAATGTTCCTTCCCCAATCTTCACTTCTGCCTCAGAATCTAAGCCTGCTGTTCACATGGTATTTTCTGCACAAAGTTTGAATAAATAGGGTGATACTATGCAGCCTTGCCTGACCCTTTTGCTGATTGGGAACAATTCTGTTTCTCCTTATTCTGTAATGAGTACAGGTTATGCATCAGGACGATCAAATGCTGTGGCATTCTCATTCCTCTAAGAGCAAGCCATAGGGTTAGGTTTTGTTTTGTTTTGTTTTTTGTAGTGATCTATTCAGTTTAAGGCTTTGCTGTAGTCAATAACACAGATTTTCTTTGGGAATTCCCTGGTGTGCTCCATTATCCGTCATATGTTCACAATGTGATCCCTGGCACCTCTTAGATTTCTTCTTCCATATATGGCAGGAGTCTTTGTTGAAGACAATTTTGAGTGTGACTTTGCTTGCATGGGAAATTAGTGCAATGGTTCTGTAATTACTGCAAACTTTTGTGTCTCCTTTTTGTGTGGATAGGAATGTACATTAATTTCTTCCAGTTTGTGGGACACTGTTTTGTTTTCCATATTTGTTGGCAGATTTTGGTTAGACCTATGCTTGAATCTGTCTCTCTGGATTGTAGATGTTCCATTTGTATGCCATCTGTTCCTGGTGATTTATTCTTCTCAATTGTTTTTCAAAATTTAGGGGTTCTACAGGGAAATATATTGATTCTTTGGCTGTATATTATCAGAAGTAGCTCAGAAGGGTGGCAAAAAGTTTCTGAAAACTATTAGTAGGCTAAATCTAAATGTTTACTGCAAACACAAATATGTCTTTGGCCTAAAGTCTTCAGATATTGCAATATTAAAATAACTTCTGTGGACAACACCATTATTCCATGCATATTGCTACATCAAAGTAGCAATATGCATGCACAGCAGTAATTGCATAAATGAAAACAACTGATACACAAAGTTCAAAACATACATCAAGAATAAATATTTGAGCCAGACTGCTGGCTTTGCCATAATCTACAATTTTTGTTCATGAAAAACAGTTCAAAAGTATAAAGGGCTATAGGCATTTCTGCTTTTAATTTATTTTCCCCTTTCAAAGATCTCACCTGAAGCCAAAACTCATTATCAAAAATATTTGACATTGATGCTACTCAAGTGACTAATAATAAAACACTATAATGTCAAAAGTCATTCCATTTCTCTATCAAAAAAGAGTGAAGCCCTCTCTAAACATATTAAAATATTATTCACTTTGACAAAAGAACTAGTTCCAAGGTACGACCTACATTAGAAACAAGAGGCAATCAGTATTTTTCATCTTCTAAGTATATATATATCCATCATATATAATGGAATTGGTAAGTACCCTAGAAGGCAAATACTTTTTCTTATGCACAGTGTGAGATTTTGGTTGAAGTAAATGCTTGTACTTAAGTCACAGTTCTTATATCTAGAAAACTTTGAGCAATAATGAATCAGTATTAGCCACATCTTTTTTTCAAATTATATTAAATTTTCATATAGTTCCAGAGCACATTGTTGTAGTATTAATGAGTGGTCCCTTAAAGGATGTATAATCCTCAGGCTGTCCTTAATATTTAAAACTATCAGAAACTCTTATAATTCAAAGAGAGTCTACTTCACCTAAACTGACAGAATTTCCATCTTGTTAATTATGTTGTCCGTTTTGTCATAATCTTCACCAGGAAATGCCATTATCATTTGTGGTTATAAAAATGACTGCATTTGAAAAAGCTCTGCTATAGCCTTTCTCTGGAAACATTTTACTTTCAGTTTGCACAAGAGACAGTTAGGAACAAAACAGTGGTCCCAAAGCAATGCACTCTTCGTCTTACTTAAATTTTATTGTTCTCTACTCACGTACACATGCATTAACTGGCACACTGAGCTTTTTTTTTAATGCTCTGTAGGACAATTATTGACCACAACTAGACATTCTGCTACCTAAGAGAAGGTGGAATGTCTCATCTTCAAACTCTCCTATTTATTACTGGTACATAAGATATCATAATAATAAATCTGTTATAACTACTTACATAGAGTATGAGAAAGGTGCTTTCATTTACTCTTTTTTAGGGAACCTGTGATTCCCTGCGCTTCTAGGCATTAGAGCCTTACATTATAGCTCCCTCCCTATAACGGTAGCATAAAGCTATGGGAAGGAATCAGAGTGTAGCTCCTCTCTGTGTCATCACTGTCTTGTCATCTGATGAAGAAGACTAATGCTTCATCCATACTGCAGCCATAATCCAGTCTGATACCACTTTAAATGCCATGGCTCAATGCTATGGAATTTGGGGATTTGTAGTTTGTTGTGGCACCAGAATGCTCTGACAGAGAAGGCTAAAAATCCCACAAAACAACAGTTCCCACAATTCCATTACACTGATCCATGGCAGTTAAAATGGTGTCAAATTGGGTTATATCTGCAGTGCAGATGCAGCCAGCATTTACAAAAGCTAATGCTACAACTTTGCTCAGTTAGTCTCAAAGGTGCTACAAGATCCTTTTGCATACTAATATGGCCCAAAACACATGGGCCAAAAAGTGCAGCTTCTGGCTGTTTCAGGGGCATGGCATGCAGATGACACACACCCCTAACATGGCCCAAAGTCAACCTGAAAAGGAGCAGCAAAAAGCCACCCCTAGATGGCAGCATGTTCAGGACTACTGCAATGGCTAGCTTCAGGACTGCGGCATCCAGTTCACACTTCCGCTAAAGGACTGTGCTCACATCTTGGGAGTGCTCCTGGATTCATCACTCCAGATGTCAGCCCAGATAGATGTGACAGCCAGGAGTGCTTGTTATCATCTTCGGCTGATGTGTCAACTGTGACCCTTCCTAGAGCTGGGGGACCTAGAAACAGTGGTACATGCACTGGTAACCTCATGACTTGACTTCTGTAATGCACTCTACATGGGGCTACCCTTGTGCCTAGCTCAGAAACTTCAACTAATCCAAAACATGACAGCCAGATTGGTCACTGGAAAATCTGGAAGTGACTACATAACATCAATACTAACAACTCTTCACTGGCTGCCTATTAGTTTCCAAGCACAGTACAAGGTGTTCATAATAACCTTTAAAGCCCTTCATGACCTGGGTCCAGCTTATCTGTTGGAGCACCTTCTTCCATACAATCCAAGTTATGCTGGTCTATAGCTATTTACTGATACATGTGGGTGTGCTCATGATGTGTGGGCTGCAATGTTATTGGATTGTAATCCTGCCTCAATCCACCTGGGAGAAGCAGGAAAAGATAAATAAATTATTTAGTATTAATAATTATTATTATATATTTGCATGGACTACGACTATGACAGAAATTTTTTAAGGATCTCTTTCAATGTTTATTTAGTTGCATTTGTCGCACAGATGACCTATGATAAAAATGTGAGGGGAGTGTACCCCAAATAATGGGTTGGTGTGCCAGCTATTGCTTGGACCAAAAGCTTCCATGATTTTTAAGCTAATTCACTCATTTCAGCAGATCAACAATCTAATATAGCAAAAGTTTTGTAATCTTAATATACCAACTATATATAGTGCAGTCTGAGTCTGTTCTTAATTCAAATCATAGTTATAGTGCACTGAAGATTAACATGTTCCTTTGAGTGATTTTTCTTATGGCAATCCCCTACCCAAGCTACTGTTTGTGGTCAAAGTAATGCAAGAAGTGTTCTTTTCATTCATAGTTAGAGTTAGCAAACTTTGTATGACTATGCTCACTAACTGCTAGTTTGTACATTTGCAGGCTTACATTTTGTTTATTTTACCATGCTCTTTCTCTTCCTGCTCTGTCTTTCTCTGTGTGTATAATCATGGGACTAGTTGTTGTTTAGCTTTTGCCTTGCCAAGGTTACTTCTGTGCTTGAAATTACCACTGCTATCTCTCTCATTTCCCAACACACATATGGCTTATCTTGCCCTCAGTGATTTCCCATAGTTCATATGCTTGACATAAGTAGGATGTTGAGATAGCATCCGTTTTCAGGATAAGGAACAGTTCACACCAGATAGTTTGAACTTCAGTTTCTATAATCTCTTACTACTGGCCATCCTGGCTGAGGTTCATGGGAGCAGGTCTTAAATATCTGGACGACCAAAGTTTCCCCACTTTTGCCCTCTTTATGTGACTAGAAACACATAAATACAAAGAGAGTGCTGACGAAGCACCAGCAGATAGAGGAAATAATTGTTAAAGAAATGTGCAGCCATTAGATTAATTATGTTTTAAAGGAACCATTTAAGACTTCAAAGGCCCTAAAGATGAAAGGAAAGAGCATTTGACAATGTGTCACTGAATATAGATTCTTTTGACCAAACTGTGGCAAAGATGACATATAAGACAACTGGATATTTAAGCATTGTTGCTTATATTTTCATTGTTTATAAGCAATCAAAATTCTCTGGGAAGCTAAGTTCTTTGTTTCCATGGTGATACAATGAAGCTCAATCAAAAATGTGGATTCCCACCTACCCTCAAAGAATTCTGCAATTTCCCTTTCAAATTGTGAGTACAAACTATTCTCCAGTATATTTAGTTAATAGCCGATCAATTCCTATTTCTCTTTGCCTGCCAAGCATGGAACAGACAAAGAGGAGTCACACTGCTTAATAATATTGCTAGCAGGAGACTAGATTAAAATAATCAATAGAGCTTTTAACACTGGCTTTTTATTTTAAATAAAACTCTAAAATTCTGTTTCCTAGATTGCCTCCTGCCAACAGGTGCTGTGTATTGGGCTATATATGAACTATTATTTTAGATGACAACCAAAGTCAAGAACATGACAATTGTCATGGTAGACAGTTTTGTACACTCTTCAAATCTGAAATTCAACCTCTGAGATGATACAGTGGCACAGGCTCAAACAAAGGAAAAAGAAGAAGGAAGATCATTGGCTGAAAACAAACGTAGTTCAGCTGACACCTATGTAATGTTCTGTGTTAGTAAAAGAAATATTACAGGTTATGATGTGTACAGACCTCTTCTTCAGGCAGGCAGAACTGAAGGAAGTTAATGACTCACACATTTTCTGCTGTAGTGAAATTTCTGAATAGGCTAAATGTAACATTTGGACTAATTTGATATATATCCTGATGGCCCTACTTGCAAATATTTTGATGTAATAAAAATGAAGATTCTACACCTCAGCCTTTCTTTTGACCTTTTTTATATCAAAGTCTATGTGCGCTCTTAATGTGTTATTCTTGGTATATTGTGTATAATATTTTTACTCAACCTTTCTCAAAAATATAAAGATGCTGCAGAGTTAAATAAAGCTCAGGATGCATATCCACAAAGTATAAGGCAGCCTTTCCTAAATCCCAACTTGTTTCCCTCCAGATGTAGCAGACTACAATTTTCATCATCCTAGAAAACATGGCTAAATTGACAAACTGTGCCTAAATTTGATAGGTTTGCATATTTATTGTAATATCTGTGAATGGACTACATCAGTAGTAAGGTTAACAGAAAAGAATGAGATGAACATGTATTTCAATTAATGCTTCTAGGATATCAGAAGCACAGAATTACAACGTAACTGAAAACTGATATACAGTCAGCCCTTCTTATACACAGATTTTTTATACATGGATTCAAGCATGTTCAAAAAAAAGTATAAATTTCAAATATCAAACCTTGATTTTCCATTTTTTATAAGGAACACAATTTTGCTATGTCATTATATTTAATGGGACTTGAGCATACACGGATTTTGTTATCCACAGGGAATCTGGCAACCAAACCAGAGCGTATAACAAGGGTCCACTGTAGAAGACGTTTAAGCTTATCGCATTGCCCTTGGGGACATGATGGGAGCAGAATGAAAGGGAGTGGGATGGGAATGGAAGGGGGCAAGGGACACATTTTACCGCACACCAGAACACTGCCACCACCACCAGAAGTTTCCATTCCATTCCCAATCCGTCCCAGAGGAGGCTAATTTCAGGAACACTTCTGAACAGTTCCTGAAAATTGCCTCCTCTGGGACAGATCAAGAATGGAATTGGAACTTCCGCCGGTGACAGGGTTCCAATGTGCAGTAAAATGCATCCCTTGTCCCCTTCTGTTCCCATCCCACTCCCTTTTGTTACACCCCCATCACATCCCCATGGGCAATGTGATAAGCTTAAATCTATTATTTTAATACAGATGGGCAACACATGTCACTCCAGATATTGTTGGATTACAGTCCTGTCAACCTTGAGCCAAAAGAAAAAATGGTGAAGGATAAATGATGTACCAGTTGGATAGCATCAACATAGCCACACATTTCCCACTCCTGTGGTGCTGAGAATTTATGAAGTACTTTTAGGATCCCTTTCCTAACTTAAACTATCTCTGTTGTTTTGGAACAAACAGAGGAAAATAAAGTTGATTATATTTATATTTATTTATATGCTGTTTATACAGCAAATGAGAAAAATTATTCAGAGAATAATGATTTGTTGACATGCTGAAATCAGTTAAAGCTGCAATCCTAAATATGCACTCCAATGAGCTAGTGCCACTGAACTGAATGTAGACACGTGTAGGCCTATACTGCAAAACCTCTAAATTATATCAACTCATCATCTGGCCAGATCATCATAGAAAAATAATAATCAGCTCAGAGTCTATATTAATATGTCCTTCTCGGTTATGGGGCTCCCTCCCAAATCTTCCACTACATTACTTTTGATGCATACTAATAAATATTCCTGAGTTTAAACAAATATTTGCTATTAATCATAGAGAGAAATAAGGTTGGAAATATATTCACAACCCAAGCTTGTTGTGATCATGCATAAGAAAATTAAGTACGTTTTTGTTCACACTCCACTGAGGATGATGTCTTGTATCTTCCATTTTTCATTACTTTAAAAATATAATATGTTTATTCCAATTAAGTATTGCCTATCCCATCACCAAATATTTTATTTCTATATCCTGCACAAATGGTGGATTTCATTAATATAAATGTTATGTTCATAGAGATACAAGTGATGTTAAATTAAAGTACTAAAATATTGGCTAAATAATCTAAAGTCATCAGATTCTATCTGATCTTTGAAGCTAAGCAAGGTTAGACCTGGTTGGTACTTCAATGGGAGACCACCAACAAATGTCAGATGCTGTAGGCTATATTAAGAGGAAGGAACTGGCAAAAATCATATGAAATTCAAAGGGTTGCCATAAATCAGCAGATAACCTGAACATACACAAAGAAAGAGAACAAGAACATTACTAATCAAAACACAGAGTGCAGACCTTGTTTTTAAATTGAATTGTACTATCAGAAGTCCTCCCAAGCCAGTAAGGTTCTCCACATGCCTTTAAAGCAGATGTATGTTTGGGATAATTTGCCACAGCTGTCCCACCAAAATTCAGTAGCACAGTAAACCAGGAGGTGTAAGCAGCCTCTGAAAAATTCTCATTGCAATATTTTTGGTCTCCACATTGTTCTCTCATAGATTGCAGGATGAAAAAACAGTCTGGACCTTAACATAACCCATCTATTATTATCTGTTTTATTAATATACTATTTTATTACCTCTTCTATTAATATATTATTTTGGAGCTATCACGATCAAAATGGATGCCTCAAAATATGTGAAGAGATGTAAAGTAAGTGAAACAGTGGCCTGTTACAGATAGCCAAAATAAAGCTGCTTTGAGTCACTTTGGAGGTATGGTATTTCAATGATACATGCGTCCTAAGAATCCAAAGGCCACACCAAAGCCACGCTCCAGTCCTAAGGACTGGAGTGCAGCTTTGGTGAAGCTTCCAGACTCTTAGGACTCATGCATCATTAAAATACCATACCTCCAAAGTGACTCGAAGCAGCTTTATTTTGGCTGTCTGTAACAGGCCAGTGAGAAATTATTTCTCATGTTTCTTGCTCAATGTTCTACTGTTCAGATTTTATACATGAAGCCGTAATGACTTGTACTGGAGCTCCAAATATCTAACAGACTCTGTTCAGGATTTAACTAAAACTTGCCAAACTTGTTAAATGAGCAGACAAATATGCTAAAGCGACAGGACAAGCTGTTATCTTTTCCAACAATATTTGCAGTGCTCTGCTAATTTGCATTAATTTCTTATGATGTTGTTTTGGAAGGGGAGGAAAAACCTTACAGGGAGCTGTTCATCTGAGATTCATATTTGAGATTCAAACTAGTCCCTTCAGGTTTCCATCAGAAAAGTTCGAGTACATGTAGCTTTACACTATAGGCTTGAGTAAAAAATCAAAAAAGAAAGCAGCCAATGAATATTGATTTGACTGAGGGCAGGAATGAATATTAAATAAAAACAGAATCAGACATATAATAATAATTACTTTTACAGCTTCAGACTAGAGGATATACACAAGAACCATAGCAGTAGTATTTGCTTATATGCTGTTGTCCTTTGTATCAGCTATACTACATCCATGCCCTCCAACTGTCTAGATTCAGGTGGGGCAGACATATTCAGTGGTTTGGCTCACCAATTTCACAGCTAAATGTCCTACTTTTACTTTGTCCCTCTCAATTACTCAGTTGATTCACCTCTAACTTCAAAGTACAAATTAAATGTTCTCAAGTCAGATGGAGGAATATTTACTCTGGAGAAGAAAAGGTGGAGTCTTGTCCTGTACAGTCATT
Organism: Sceloporus undulatus; assembly: GCF_019175285.1. Taxonomy (NCBI): domain Eukaryota; kingdom Metazoa; phylum Chordata; class Lepidosauria; order Squamata; family Phrynosomatidae; genus Sceloporus; species Sceloporus undulatus. The sequence goes on from NC_056526.1 coordinate 155,644,094, forward strand.
CACAAAGAAAGAAAATCCCATGGATAAGGATATTTTGGAGCAAAGCTATGTTAGCAGGCAAATATTAAACTTTAGCTTTATATTTCTAACTTTCTGGGACTTGGAGAGAGCTGAATTTGCTCCCCCACCCAGTGGTGTGCAGGGACAAAGCTGGATTAGCAGGCAGGTTTTTAATTTCCTCCATATCCCACAGTGAGTTTTGATGTATACAGGGTTCCTCTGTTTAAATTAGTAGCTTTCTGTGTTCCTTGACATTAATAATTGTCTCCTTTCTGCTCTACCACATCCTTTTTACCGCCCTTTAACTTTGTACAGCCATGCAGCTCAGTCTTCATCTGTGAAATGTTAGAGAATATGCACCTTTGTATAAAGTTTCATAATCAACAAGAGCCCTATGATAGTGCAGCATGAAACTCTTAGGAGACCCATGACTTCAGAGAGAAGTACAGATGGGTAGAGAGAACACAGAATCCTGCATGATGGAAACCCTTTATTTAGGAAAAAGCCAAACAATAATGGCAACATTAAGCCCACTGGGTGTATCCTATGTCCCATTATAGCCTCTAAGAGCAGCAAAAGGCAACCCCTTAATTATGCCATTTTTATAGTAGATTAAGACAGCATCTTGTTCTCTTTCTCTCTCTCTCTGTTCCAGGAAATATGCCATTATCCAAACCTGTGGACCCTTCAGGAAGTCTGTAAAAGCTGTTTTGTCTGGAGGCAGTGAATGATAGTAGTTTAGACTTAAGTTGGTATAGGGATGGTGTATTTAACTGACTTATTAATGTAATAAAGCTTGTGTATTATGGCTAGTTGAATCGGTATGGAGATAAGTAAGAAACAGATAGAGAAAAGAACCATGAAAAGGTTGTGTTGCTTACTGCATATCTTACCAGGTATCTTAAACCCACATCAAATATTCAATATTGAGAGAGAAAGAAATCTCAGGTAAACAACCTTTTCTAGATTGGTTGATGTTCTTCTAGACTGTTTAATCTAGGTCCAGGATTCCTTGTAGAAAACACAGTAATCCCAAGTGAGTCAGGGAGGAGCAGAACAGCAAATCTTCCAATAGACCCCTTAGTTTTGCCAGGTATAAATAATAAATATTTTTAAATTTATATTAAAGATCACATCGAGTGTATTACCAGCACAATGTGTTGGCCCTGAGACTAATTGGACAGACCCATGGCTGTCATGGAGGTCATGGACTCCTGAGCTCCACCTGTTAGATCTGATAAACCGGTTTTGAAGGGGATGTGAAGTTCCCCCAGGACCAAAAGCCTGGGGGACTCCAACACCAGCTCCGAGACCAGCTCAGCCAGGGAGTCTGTTCAGCAATGGGGTGGATGGTATACTAACAGAATCTCCATACTGTCCCTAGCCTTCAGGGTCAGGTAAATGCACTCAATGTGATCTGTTTTCCGGACAGGTTTCCTGGTCAGTGTGAAGATGCTTTTATGGACTAAGGCCACGCCTCCCCTAATTAGTTCCCAATCCAACCTCTAATTATGTTAAACTTAAATATTTCAGAAATTCAAAGGTCGGTAATCTAATTACACTTCTGAGGTTGTCAATTCAGCTCAGTGTTCTCTAGTTTTTTGTGGGTTTTTCGGGCTATGTGGCCATATTCCAGAAAAGTTTCTTCCTGTCTGTGTTCTCTGTTTCCACCTCCTCTTCCGTCTCATTGAGCCACCCGGCTCTATAGTTCTAACTTGCCAGAGGTCCTGCATTAGTCTAATATGGTCAGGGGGGTTGGCCAACAAGTCGGCTTTATGGATGCCAGTCCCACCGGCACTACCCCTTCCTCCTTGGCGCAGCTGTTCCTGCTTCAGTGCTGGCGTTGGTGCAGTGTGGGCTATTTTTCCAACATGTCCAACACTGTATGTTGGGACAAGGCAAGTTTGGTCAGATAGTGGCCAGAAAAGTGTATTTTAAAATCTTTCTCCCTTCCAGCTGAAAGTATTGGGTGCGACGTCAGATCAACACTGGTATTGCTGATGGTTTGAACTAATGCTTGGTTCTATTTTGAAGTGAGTGCTATGAGTCACTGTGGCCAAAGTTCATATTCTTGGACTTTCCAGGAGAAGATTGTAGGACGAGCAAGGGAGGCTCTTTAACATCTTCGCCCCCCCACCCCAGCCCCAGACCAAATCAGCATGGATGCTGGTCCATAAAGTCTTGGGCTTCTTATTCCCAGCCATGGACTTCCCAAGAGGAAAATGTAGGTTGAGCGAGGGAGGCCCTTTAACATCTTCAGCCTCCCCTTCCAGCCCTGGACCAACTCAGTGTGGCTCCTCATTCCCAGCCATGGACTTCCCAGGAGAAGAATGTAGGGCGAGCAAGAGAGGCCCTTTAACATCTTCAGACCCCCCCTCCAGCCCCGTACCAACTCAGTGTGGGCGCTGGTCCATAGAGCCTCAGGCGATACTAAGAATATTATTTTGTTGCTAATTTTTAGTCTCCCCCTTTTTAGGGTGTTAGATTGTAATCTTTTAATTGTAACTTCTTAACTGCAATCTTGTAATTTGCTATGCTGTATTTGTTTTATTATTTCATTGTATATTGGCATTAGCTACGTTAATTTTTGAATGAGGGGTTGGAAATGGGGATTTCCTTTTTGATCATTATTGATTTGAATATAATCTTTTGTGTTATCCATTGTTATTATTGAATTGTTATGAAATTATTATTATTATTATTATTATTATTATTATTATTATTATTATTATTATTATTTACTATGTATTGCTATGTTATATTGTTTTATTATTTTCATGTTTATTGTTACTGCTTTGTATTATCCACACTGTTGTAAGCCACCCAGATTCCCAGTGATTGGGGAGGATATAAATAAATCCTATTATTATTATTATTATTATTATTATTATTATTATTATTATTACTATTATTCTGTAGTTAGGAATTATGAGACATTGTGAGATCTGATTAATGAACCAGTCAACTCTGTCCTGAAATAATCTCTTTGATAACATGGATAATAAGCCAGTCTATCCTAAAATAACATCCTTGACAACTGACAACAGTATTTACAAATGGGGACAGGTTTGGCCTATTTTTTTTCCACTAGTGATTTCTAGCAACATAGCTGCAAATATATATATATATATATTTAAAGATACAATTGTAAGCATTTGTATGTTAGGGTAGGTTCATGCATGATAGTGAAAATGTCATTAGTACATACACCTGGAATGTTGGTAACATTTAGATGCAGAGTTTGGACATATTCCTGTTGATGGTGTTGCCAAAAGAAAGGTGGGAGACTGGAGAGGTCCCCAACAAGTATGTTGCTGTTACTTTAAATGTTAGGGAAATTAGCTGTGTAATAGACTGGGCAACTTTTAGCACAATTGACACCTGAATATACCAGTAATCACTGAAGAGAATTCAAGATCTGGATGAATTAAGAATGTGTTACTTAGAAAAATGCAGAGTGCAATCAAACACACACAATAGCAATTCACAAAGATGCAGCATTCAAAGCTAACCGCAATGGAAATATGGAAACTGGAACAGTGATGTTTGAGGTTTGAAGAAAATAATATTTACCTGTCCAAAGAGTAGACCATGAAAAGAAGGAGTGGTTGAGGGTGAGATCTGTGGGTGACACAGTTCATACACAAAAAGCAGCCTGGAACAACTGTATGTGTACTCTGTGCACAGAGGCTAGGTTCTTGGGACCAATAATTATACCAAAAACTAGCCTCTCAAGCTGTACTATCTTATGAGGTATCAAAGATTTGATGTTGTTTCCCAAGAAATGACAATGGAATTTCAGACTGGTTGATGGTTATAAATTTAGGGTGACACACAGTGATTGTATCAGGACAACTGAAGGATGACTGGACAGGCAGACTGGCTGGAAGCATGACAGGGAGTAGGAAAGGAGAACTGCAGTGTCTTTTGATGCAAGAGGAAATACAGAAGACTTGGGGTAAGGAAGGAACAATTCACTCATTTACACTAAACACTCATTTACCCTTGATTGTTTTATTACCTGGATTGTCCACATGCCATCTGTTCTTCACTCCTTTTCTTCTGGGAACATCACTTAGTGTTGCAAAAAGGTCACCAGGATCTCTTAAGAACACACCAGATATGAAATATGAAAATATGGAGAGCCCAAATACAATTAGGGGTATGCAGGGTGTGCTAACAATGGCAAATACAGTTCCTCGAATAAACCAATCAGTGGTCATTTTGGTTGGTGGATTCTTGTAATAAAAAAGTAACCTTTTCAAGCTTTGGACAAGCTTGGAAGGAAACGCAGGGTTCTATATAGTTGGCTACCCTGCAAGTAAAGAGCAGGCTTTTCACCTTAGCTGTTGTCCTCAGTGCACAGACAACCCCATTATAAATCTTTCCACTTTTCTGCTGCATTTCCCATACCAATAAAAATCTCCTGCCACAGGAAGGAAACTGTGAGCCTTCCACCCCTTGATAATCATTGTTTTTCCCCTAAGTGCAAAAGGAAGGTAAATAAATTATTTGCAAAATAGCCTTAATCAGCAAATGCTTTATTTCTGAATGTAACCATACCAGGACCAAATCTGTGAAAGGTGAGCTTTCTAAAAGCTTAATAAAAATAATTAATTTCCTCTGATAGCCAAATTTGCTTGGGATTTTATCCCATAGGCAGTAGCAAAATCATTACCTAACAACTATTATGCTCAAAGTCCATAATTAAATTCCGACTTCACTATACAGATGTGTCCTAGGGAATACTCCCGAATTATAAGATTATTGCCAGTATTTTCCCTTTAATTAAATATTATATGATGTTAGCTCTACTCCCTTCCCTTAGGTCATTAGCATATAAGTACAACTGACTAGGGTCCAAAACACATTGCAGAAATAATACAGTTTGGGACCACTTTAACTGCCCTGGCTCAATGCTAGGGAATTCTGGGAACTGTAGTTTTGTGAGACATTTAGCCTTCTCTGTCATTGAATTCTGATGCCACAATAAACTACAATTCCCAGTATTCTGTAGCACTGAGCTGATCTCAAACTGGATTATTTCTGCAGTGTGTTTTAGACCTAAATCTACAATTTGCTGGGAAACAACAACAGATAACATTTCAGAAAGTCCATTAAACTAATGATTTCTTACAAATAAGTAGATGAGACCTTAAACATTGCTGATAATAAATGAGTAACACTGGGATAATGTGCTATAAAAGTTTACATATAGATGAAAATTTAAAAGGATTAAAAGAAATTTTCCTATACCATGTTTAAAATTCTAAAGGAAGTCTTGCAAGCAAAAGCATGCCTAAGGCACCAAAATTATTCTATTTTCCATTTCAGTTGAAAAGAAGAAAGATGTAATATTAAGGCTCAAATGGTACCTACTTCAGGCACATGTTTTTACAGTCATCCCACTCACTTTTGGCACACGTGCTTGTAGACGTCTTGAAAATAGCTAGGGAGCTTAAGGTATTGAAGAAAGGAGGAATAGTGATGAATCATCCCAAATCCTGAACTTGAAATAGAAGGGAACAAGGGTGGGCTCGTTTTATTGGCAAACTAGCCTGATCTGTTGGTTTAGAGCAGTGGTTCTCAACCTTCCTAATGCCGCAACCCTTTAATACAGTTCCTCATGTTGTGGTGACCCCCAACCATAACATTATTTTTGTTGCTACTTCATAACTGTAATTTTGCTATGTGTTTTCTGATGGTCTTAGGCGACCCCTGTGTTCAACCCCCAAAGGGGTCGTGACCCACATATTGAGAACTGGTGGTTTAGAGAGAGCCCTCATCACATACAGCTGTAAATGTAAGGGGTGAAACACTTGGGCCAAATAAACTTCATCCAGCCAATCTTCATTCAGCCAATATATTATTAGGCACCTTTAATCCTTGCACCCCAAACATTGTGAAATAAACTTACAAAAAAAGAATTCAGACTATCCTGGATCTTCTTCCTGACTAGTTAATTGTTTCTTTTAAAGAAGACCTTGGTAATGAAAGAAAAGGAACAACAGCACAGTGGTCAAGCATATACCAAGCCCTGGTGGTGCAGTGGTTAAATGCCTGTACTGCAAGCACTCACTCACAAACCATAAGGCAGGGGTGCCCAACATGGGCCTGGGGGCCAGATGCGGCCCACCAAAGGATTTCTGGAGGCCCAGGGTCAAACAGTCAGGAGGAAGAGGATGTCCTGGCTCCCAGAGTCCTCCCCGATTGCAGGGGGCTTTGGAGGATGGGAGCAATGGACTCTTTGCCCAGAGTTTGCCATTCCTTCCCAGGAGAGCTTTTGCTCAGTGCAGGCCTACAACTCCTCTCATCCCATTGCCCAGGCAGAAAGAAAGGAGGAAGGAAAGAAGGGAGGAAAGAAAGAATCAAAGTGAAGAAGTGAAGCAGGAAAGAAATATGGGAGGGAGGGAGGGAGCAGAAAGGAAGAAAGGAGTAAGGAAGGAAAGAAAGAAGGAAGGGAGGGAGGAAGGGAAGGATTAAGGAAAGAAAGAGATACAAGGAAAGAAGGAAATAAAAGCAGAGAGGGAGGAAGGAAGCAGGGAACGAAAGAAAGGAGGGAAGAAGCGAGATAGGGAGGGGGGAGGGAGGAAGGGGATGCCTGCCCCTTGGTGAGGTGACCAGGCTTCCCCTCCTTTTCCTGGACATGTCCCCCTCTCGGCCTTCCTGTCCAGGAGGAGGGTTTCCACATTGTCCTCCATTTTTAGCATGGCTAAGAAGTATGGATTTACATTTATATGCTTCCAGCTTTTATTTGGTTGTGTCCTCCATGTTGTTGAATGTCCTACATTTCACCGTCCTAAACCTATTGGCGGCCCTAACAACCCAGCCGACCTTAATTTCATCCCCTGCCTCCTTCCAAATTGGGCACCCCTGCCATAAGGTGATGAATTCAAAACCAGCCAGGGTTCAGTCTCAACTAAAGTTTGCATCCTTCTGAGGTCGCTAAAATGAATGACCAGTTTGTTGGAGGCAATTAGCTTACAATTGTAAACCACTTACAATTGTAAACCACTTAGGTAGTATGAAGCAGTATATAAATGAAGCTGCTATTGCTATTACCTTTTATGCCAAAGATCTCAGGTTTGACATCTGGCAATTCCCATTTATTTATTCTTATTTTTATATGATCTGAAGAGAAATTGGCTTTTCAATTTTTGTTTGGATGTTCAATCAAATATTTTCTCCCACAATGGTTCATCATCAATAGTCCAAAGAATGAGAGAAGCCCTGCTCTCAGATGTACAAATTAAAAAGAAATGAAAAACACACATACACAAAATGGAAGAGGTGTGTGTATCTGTCTTTAACTGGCCTGCCAACTAATGGAGATCCCATTAATTTTATAGGGTTTTCTTAGGCAGGGAATACTCAGAGATGATCAAACCTGGAATTCATTGGTAGCCTCCCATTCAAGTAATAACCAAGGCTGAATCTGCTTAGCTTCCAAGATCAGATGGGATCTAGTACTTTTTGGGGTATTTAGGGCACAATGGAAGGTGCATGGAGGAAAAGGGAAATAAAATGGAGATCAGATTGGCAATACAGGATCAAAGTATTAGGTTGCAAACAAATATCAGAACAGAGCTTTGAAATGTCACAAATTTTGGAGTACAGCTCCCCAAATTACCTAGCCAACATGGCCACCTGACCAGCAATGGCTCCAAACGTATTTTCCTCTGACTGGTGCAGAAGCCAGAGTTTACTTTATTGCAGTCCCTACGTAAAACTAGGTAGATCATTTGTATGGGTGGGGTATTGTTTTAAAGGTGAACACAATCTGCAGGCCTCATTTCTATCCATGATACTGTTTGCATAATGACAGAAACTGCCACTTAGCAGAAGTGATCAAGGAGCTCCAAACATCTGGCTACAGCTAATGAGCTGGAATTTCTCAGCGCTCTTGGATGCTAATTGTGATGGTCAAAGGTCATGGTGGAAGGCCATCAGCCCTTCTGCTAAATGATTTGCAGAAAATTCACTTCTCATAGGAGACATTAATAGCAACAGCATACAGAAAAACACAGGGTTAGATACAGTATAGCAATATACTTGTGCTTTTCCCCAATTTTTTTTTTAAAAAACTGTTTAGCTGTTATTAACAGCATTTCCCAAAATCAGCAAACCACAAGAATTAGCTCTTAACCAAACATTCCACTGTTTCTTGCTTACCTTTCCCCTAGTTATTTTATTAAATCTCAGGTTTATGGGTTCTTCCTGGGATCCAGGTTTCTACCTGAAAGTGCTGTTCAGTTCCTTTATTATACTGTGCATAGGGTTATAAATATAATATTTTATGCATAGCCTTTGCTTCTGTTTACAAATCCATGGATCTCGTTGCTTTTCATTTCCATCCACCTTTTAAAATCAACAGATTCCATTGATTAAGGGTGGCTTAAAATTTAAGATAAAGAAATAATAGGGGAAGAAACCTTTGCTCCCTGAGAGATTGCCTGGAGGGTGTTAGGATAGAGCCAGTGTGCTGCTTCACTGCTCTATTCCTCCAAGTCCCCACAGTGCACTGGAGGAAAGATCTGCCATCATTGTCATCATTTGCCATTCCATTAATTGTAGATAGTAAAATTGAACATTCTGAGGGCATCGGGAACATGTTGAGGGAAGCCTTACCTTTCAAGGAATCTAAGCCTTTCTTGTTTCTTTAACAATCCCCAACTAGGCCTCCAAACTCTGCCACCTATCACTTTCCGTTATGATCAATGGAACTGGGTGTGTACGAAACAGGAAAAAAGACGAAATAGAAATGTATTCCACTGTTTCCACCATGTAGAGAGCTGTAGTAAGCTTAGAAGGACAGGGTGAATAAAGTAGCTGTTCTACTATGAAATCCAATCACCATTACTTGAGGATTGCTCTGTCACTTATTATTTGAGATTTTATACAAAAGAGATTTATACATTTATTGAAAGCTTTTCTTTTTCAGTGTTCGAAATATTCATTTGGAAAGTGAAACCCATTGTGTATTTTTCCTCCTATGATGATGATGGTTTCAAAATCATTATGATGTCTCTTGGGATATACTTTTAATTAAGGTAATAAAAAGTTTTTTTAAAAAAATAGAAAAATTATATGCATATTTTGCAGGGTGGGGGAGGATTTTATTGCATCATACAATATCATATTTGGCTCATCATTGTGCTAAAAGCAAATCATATCCAAGACAACTAATTACCTTTTCATTAAAAGGACTCAAACAGTAAGATAAAATAAAGAAGAAAAGACAAAAATAACAAAATAAAGATAAAATTAGAAAAATAAATTTAGAAAAAGTATAGACCAGAGACTGCATCAGATAAAAATTGGTATCATCATAAAGCAAACTATAGATCATTGGTTCCCAACCTTTGGTACTCCATTTGTTTTGGACTTGAGTCCCCAAATCACCAGCTAACATAGCCAACAGTCAGGAATTATGGAATCTTAAAACCAAAACATCTGGAGGACCAAGTGTGGGAACCACTGATACAGTCTAAAGAAAAACTCATCTAGATGCAACGGTATAAAGCAGAAAATGGAAAGTAAAAAAAGACAAAATACATATATTCCATGGAAAAGAAGTCCACAAGTATGATGTGACCACAGAAAAGACCTTTTAACCCTCTTCAAAGTTCCCATTCATTTAGATAAACATTAGGAGACTGTCTGGGACTAACAAGGAGCAATTAAACATCCTTCTCTTCTGTTTTGAAATAGGTTTTTTGAATCTACTGTGTTTGGGAAAATGAGGGGAATTTATTTTAAGGAATCAGAGCAGTGTCCAAATGCAGAGAGTTTTCCCACTAGTCAGTGATTCAATACTATTGAAAAGTCATTAAGAACCTTAAAGATGTTAACAGCACTGAGTCTTTTTATGTCAAGAGGAATTGGAGAAAAAGAAACAGAGGTCTATATACTGATAATATAAGAAACATATGGAGCTTATTGCTTGGGCAAATAAGCCAGTTTACATCTTCTGGCTTTAATTCTGGATCCAGGATGTCCCTGGATGTTATCATACGTAAATCAGTAGGTGGGATGCCGCCACCTGGATGCATCCCGAGTCGAAGCCTTGCTCAGCGGGCCAATTTTTTAAGTTAGAAGCTACCCAATGTTTTAGATTGTAAGCCTGAGGGCAGGAAACCGTCCAATTAAAAAGATTGTATGTACAGCGCTGTGTAAATTTACAGCGCTTTATAAATAAAAGATAATAATAATAATAATAATAATAATAATAATAATCTCCTCCAGCAGGTTATTCCATAACTTGGGAGCGGCAGAAGAAAAGGTCCTCTGAGTAACCGCCACCAGCCTAGTTTTTGCTGGCTACAGTAAGTTTTTATCCAAGGACCTCAATGTACAGGGCAGATTGAATGGGAGAAGACAATCCCGTAAGTAAGCTGGGCCCAAGTCGTAAAGGGCTTTAAAAATTATAACCAAGACCTTGTACTGTGCCCGGAAGCTAATAGGAAGCCAACGTAGAGATTTTAATATAGGTGTTATAGGGTCACCCCTAGATCTCCTGATGACCAATCTGGCTGGCATAGTTTGAATTAATTGAAGCTCCACTCCCCACCCTCCATAGCAACAAATAAAGTAAATGCTGGACTCTAGAAGCCTTTAGGCCTTAACTTCTCTTGCCTCCTTTAGTCTCTTCTGCCTGCTGGATTTTTAAAGCAGAGTAGAAGGGGTAGGGCAGCTGGTTGGTAAGTGCTGATTTCTAGGAGCCTTCCAGCCTCAGCTTCTCTTGCCTCATGTCCCTTGAGCCTTCTCTAATATTTTCCTGGTTTATCTTGGGGGAGGGGGGCTATTTCCAGCATTGTTTAGGGCCAGGACTTCCTTTATAATTTAATGGCCTTTCATTTACTCTGTTTTTTCACCTTGTTTGACATCTTCTGGTTGGGAAGTTTTTGGGTGCCCCCCTCTTCTTTCCTTGTTTTGCCCTGCTTGTTACCAACCATTCCCTCTCCCTTTTTAGGCCCCTTTTGATTATTATAGGCCCAACAGCCATTTTAGGTCCCTTTGATTATAAGCCTGGCAACCATTTTAGGCCCTGTGACCATTTTATATTACTGAACTTGCAGCTATTTTACTCATAGGCACGGTAGCTATTTTACATTCCTGCACTTGCAGCCTTGTTTAGAATAGCCCTGTGGCATTGTGGGGGTCTTATACATCATAAGAAGGCGACAGCTCTACAGTAGCAAACTGACATCACCAGTTTTAGAGCTAATTGCCATGCTAAGCTGGGTTGGGCTAGATATTTGTTGGATGGAAGTATGCCAATAAATACAAGCACTTTTGGTTTTTATTTGCCTGCCTGGGGCCAGCTGTCTGCCTGAGAATGCAAAGATTTAAAATGAGCATTTTGCTCACAACAGACAAAGCCTAAGTATCCTATGAGCTTTTCATCAAAATATAGATCTGATAATTTTTCAAAAATGTTTCTAGGTGAATTACTTTTTTTTTTTTTTTTTTTTTTTTTTTTGCTTTTTTGGGTGAGTTACCCATTTTTGAAAATATTTGATAGAATAATTTTCCTAGTCAGTCCTAATTTGCATATCTGAAGGATCTGTTTTTAAAGTACTTTTCTAGATGAAGATGTTCAGCACAATACATACTATCTAGTGCAGTGGATGAGACCTAACTAAGGCTTAATCCAAATAAGACAGAGGTCTTGAGCAGAAGGGGCAAAAGGAGCAGCCAAAGGCTGCCCTCACCCCGATTGCTGCGGGACCATGGTGACTGCATGTGAAAGGCACTGATTTGGGCCTTCCCACGTTCCTGAACCAATTGTCAAAAGGAGCAGGTTTTTTCTGCTCCTTTTGTGGCAGAGTTTGGGCTGCCTTAGGCAGCATGGTATAACTTTGACCAGTCATGTGTGTCATGTGAATGACATGCCCCGGAATGGGCTGAAGATGGCACTTTGGGCCCATCTGTTTCGGGCCAGAGCTAGAATTGGTCAATGGTTTCTTGATGAAGGAGCAAGGGAATTTGAAGAAGATTGTATTGTGTCTAAAGGAACAGGCGTTGTTCTGGACTGTGGCCAGCACACACACAAACAAATGCTGATAATGATGGCTCAGCCAAAAGAGCTGACTAGGAGCTGGGAAACAGTCCACAGACCTTTCTTGTCCAAGAGAAGCAAGCCACAAACAAAGCCAAGGTCAGGATACCAGAGGTCGTGGAAGTCAGTTTAGTCCAGGGTTGGGGCAGTCAGAAGGTAGCAACAGTCCAGTTCGTTCCAAAGTCATAGATACAAGACAGACAAGGGTTCAGGAAACAAGGAGCCAGTGCTGACAGCAATCACAATGAAGGATTCTGCAATAATCTCTGGCAAAGGGTTGGAGTTTTTCCAGCTGCTTAAATGAGAGACGCCCTCCCTTGTGCCAGCTGTGGCTTATCTGCAGATTGCCTCTCTGGAAGCCACCTGGATCGACGCACGCAAGAACTCTCAGCTCTCCTCTGCCTAAAGGAAGGAACTTCCATGCTTGGTTCTTCTACAGAGTCAACACTAGGCTGCTGAGCCTCAGGAGGGAACCACACAGAGCTAGGACCTGGCTGAGCTTCAACCCCTGGGGCTGGGAGATCAGAGCTGGGGTCTGGCAGGACAGAACTGGGACCTGGTATAGCCTCCATCTCCTCTTGCACTTGAGGAGCCACGTCTTCCTCCTCGTCCACTGAGTCCTGCTCTTGGATGGCCATGACAGGGGTCTATTTACATTGTAGAATTATAGCACTGTTATTCTACTTTAACTGCCATGATTCTGTCCTATATAACCCTGGGACCCACAGTTTAGGGAGGGTATTTAGAATTCTCAGTGAGAACACTCCAATATATTACCAGATTACTGTTCCCAGTGTTCCATTGGCTGTAGACATTGCAGTTACGGTGGACTAATAATACTATAATTCTGTAGTATGAATAGTTAGTTACTTCAGACTGCTCTTGGATAATTTTGATTAATGGCTCAAATTATTTCTATGGTGTAGATTGTTTTTTTTACCAGATTAGGCTGGTATCCCTGCTACAGTCCTATTTGTAGCAATCCTTATGTTTCCTACTGGAATTAAAGTGACAAACTTCATGAATCCAGAAATTATAAGAGGTCCTTGAACTACAGTAGATGCAAATTATGGCAGCCACTGGTGAAGGAGAAGTTGCATATTATGCCAAATCTGTTTAGAAAATTCTTGGAGGAAGGGTACCCTGGAAAGCAAGCTAACAGAGCTATCCATCACAAACTTGTGAGTATGTGCACACATACTCACATGTGTATGTGATGCAGTTCTGCAGGTATAGCACAATATGTTTTTGAGAGAGCACAGTTAAATGTTGATGAAACATACTGTTTGTTTATGCTAACATATTTTCTGCTTTTCCCATTTCTTCAATTTCTTAAAGACTGAGCAATTTCACTGTGTTTTATGTGCAAATGTCTTGAAAGAATTAGAGGCAAACAATATTTTTTGTATACCAGTCAAGAATGGCCACTTAAGGGGTTTTAGAGAGTCATATTAATTTTTTGGTTTTTTCTGGAAGATCAAAAGGAGATTTTTCAAATTATTTCCATGAGAAGCAGCCATCTTCAGAAGCAATGCCATTTGCTTTCAGACAGGAACTGATTTTCCTTTGGATATAAATGTGCAAAACCTCAGTCAGGATGCAGAACAGTCAGTAAAAGAGAAACTTCAAAAAGACCCTCAAAAAGGGAAAACTGCATGAAAGTTCACAGTAATTTCAGAATAAAGTTCTGAAAAGAAAAAGGGCTTTGAAACTTGAGCCGTCAATTTGCAATTTCTGGGCTACTGTTCATCTACAACGCTTCTCTTAAAACTTCTTTCTTTCTTTCTTTCTTTCTTTCTTTTTTAACTGTAAGTTTCCCTCAGATTAAGGGGGGGGGAGAGAGAAAAAATAGATTTCAGATGTTTTTTCTCTGCCCAATCCCCCCATACTGCTATTTATTATATACCATGCCTATTGATGTTGTGTAGATTTGGGCTATTCGCTTGCAGAAAGTGAACATGCAAAAGGAATTTATCTGTAGCTATAAATTTCTATATTTATAGTACAAAAAAGTGACAATGGCTGTTACAGACAGCCAAATAAAGCTGCTTCGAGTCACAGTGGAGGTATGGTGTTTCAATGCATGCGTCCTAAGAGACCAGAAGCCACACCAAAGCCACGCTCCAGTCCTTAGGGCTGGAGTGTGGCTTTGGTGCGACTTCTGGACTCTTAGGATGCATGCATCATTGAAACACCATCTCTACTGTGACTCGAAGCAGCTTTATTTTGGCTGTCTGTAACAGGCCAATGTGGTATTTAAAAATGGAAAGGTATCCATGCTGGCCCATGAAGGGATAACTAAATCCACAATTGGGCATTAGCTTAGTCAAACAAAAGACCACAAAAGTGTACAAGATTTTCCAGAGTGTTTCATCAGACTATGAATTAGAAATGTTGTATATGGGAAGGATATAGTAACCCTTTCATCTAAAAGGCTGTAGTTAAATTCAGTCAGAGGACAGGGGTTCAGATTGAATGGTAACTGTGCAGTACAAGGTTGAACCTAGTAGCAAATACTGAAATGAAGAATCTGTCACTGGTCTCCATGTCTGAAACACAAAGGCCTAAATCCAATTTTTAATCCTAACTACAGAAGATTCCTGAAAGAGTAACTCAATGGCATTCAGTGCATAAATTATTCATTCAGTGGGCTGAATTTGCAAAAGTTGCTGTCAAAGACTAGCTGCAATCCAAGACCTGCTATTGCCTTGCATTATAAAAATCTGTATGCAAATATCTTCCCCTTCGTCGGTGCCGCAGCAGCTGCACTGTACAGCACCTACACACTGCTAAAAAGAGCTGCTCTAATCAACTTCTTTTTTTGTGGTGCTGTAAGGGAAAGGGCACCTCCCTGACACCACTTCCTGGAGGTGATGTCTGGACGGTGTGCGGTGCAACATCATCATGGTGGATGCCGTGTGGACAGAAGGCCACCATGATGATGGAGTCCATACAGACTAGGGTTCTGGAGCATGAGATTGTGCGTGCTCCGGAACCCTACAATTGGCATGGGCACACCGCTCCCAGCCCATCTGTACCGGGCCCTAGGCCTGTTTTTCAGATGAACACTGTGAACTGATGCCCAGGAAGGACTTTTTAATCAGACTGATGAATAGCCTTAAAATGCAAAACTTGTAGGTATGATAATTAGCAACAAGTTCAGTTTTAACAATGATAACTGAGAGACAAACACAGGAGGGAAGATGTTGCCTAAGGCCCAGGGTGGGTAATGACTGTATGGAGTTTATCACACGGGGGGAATGTGGAGTTTAAACAGTGATTAACCCATGAAAATCATGTAATTGACATTAAAACGTGATTAAAATGAGATTAACACAAGAGCCTTACCTCGTGAATAACCAGGGAATAACCCGCAATAAACAGCAAAAGTCATTCATAATTAAATCCTGCTAATAATTTGCTGCTGTTTCTTGCCTGGTTATTCACAGGATAATGGCACTGTGATGGCTGGGTCTCCAATCATCTGGGAACTTCTCCTGAACTACAAAGGGTTAATCTGGGGGGAACATGCTAATGAGAGGATGACATCACATGCTAATGAGCTGTGACCGCATAGCTGATGTAAGGTCTAATGGACCAATCAGAGAGTAGAACCGCGAGATTCAAGAACTTCTATGGGAAATCTTTAAAAGGACTTGTGCAGCCATGCGGTCCTTTGTCCCTCCCTTGATCCTCTCCTGAGGGGGAAACCAGATGCTGTTCTTTGAGTCTGGGAGACACAACCAAGGGAATGCAGGTCGAGAGGCCAGGGGGCCTCCCTGCCTCAGGAACTCAAAAGGACTACAATCCCATCTTCTGTGGTAGTTGGAATGTGGTAGTTAGTGCGTTTAGGCCTTTGTTATTTTCAACAATGGCTTGTCTGGAATGAATTCTGTAACTATGTTCTTGACCTGCAAGCAAAGGGGCTTTGCAAGAGTGTATAAATTCTTTCTACCCTATTCTATCCCTTTTTAAAATAAACTTCTTTCTTAAAAAGCATCTGCTATCTCTATACTCCTATACACGTGCCTAGACTCGGCTATTGAAACTAGATCTCTCTCTCTCTATTCCTCACAAGTCTCAGTGTGTGTGGGGAAGGATTAATTCACTGAGTTGTGGCGCGCGGCTTTAGGACCTCAAGGGGTCTCATTCCGCTCAACAGGGAGGAGAATGAGATCTAGGAGATCCTAGAGGGAAAAGTGTGACAAGAGGGGACTCCCTCGGGTAAAGGGCCACGCACAGGGCGCCAGGGCTCCAGGGAAAGGCCCCCAAGTCACCACATGGTGGCAGCGGTGGGACATCTCAACATTGTGTTTAAACCATTAGCACAATAGCGGTGTTATCACAGGTTATTCATGGGCTAATAGCCACACAGAGGTCCAGCCCATAAGGAAGTAGTAGTAGTAGCAACAGAAGCAACAGGCAACTATTTTTAGAGCCTCTGCTACCAATTTTTCAGGGGAAGGAGTTCCATCTAAAACCTGTTGTGCACTCTAGTGCTTCTACTGAGGACAGAAAGAAGCACCTGGACAGCTTGTTGATTCTTTGCTGCTCAGCACAGGGAAGGAGGATGGCACAGATCTTGGTATGTGGACAGTGGATTGGCCTAAATCAGACCCAATCCAACAGTTCACATACCAAAAGAACCAGAGATCACCTTGGGGTTCCTGGGAAACACTGAGCTTCACTCAACTTTGCTTAATTTGGAGCAAAGTCAGGTTAAGGGGCAATATTGGAAGTAGCCATATGTTGTGAGGACTGCCAACATCAACTTTGGGCTAAGTTCAACATTTTTCCACCAGTTTATACAAGCCCGTATGTGCATCAAAAATGTCCCATGCACATTACAAGTCCACAATACATTTCACATGTGTTCAATGAGCATGAAAATTCTCAAATGGGTACAAAATGCACAAAATTTACATCAGAGCACTCTTGTCAATGCCGGGATGTGGATCTTCACACTTCATTCACAGGATTTCTTAGTATTTCTGCTATATAATTATGGATTTGTAAAGTCGCCAAACATGTATTTTTAAATCCTCCAGCAGTTTTTTACACTGTTTCTTCTGTGATTTTTTATTTATAAAATAGCTAACAGGGTCAAAATGAATGAGGACAGTAGGGATTCATTGAAAATAAAAAGGCATATATTCTGGAGAGAAAAGGCTGGAGAAGATGCAATGTATATATTTCATTAATCTTCTGCAGAATGATCCTGCTGCTGCCAAGTGGAAGTTAAGGAGGGCATGTATGCCAATACTGAAGAAGAGCTTTGCTGGCTGAAACCTTTCACTTGAGATGTCGCAGATGAGACTATTTATCTCCAACATGTACATTCTCTCATTGGCATTGCATGTAGACCTTCATTTGATTCTAGTAAACATTGGCTTGCTAACATATTAAGTAAAATCACCCCTTGAAATTAGGTACAACAGATTGTCTCTAGCAGCCAGTATGATTCAGTTGTGATGTTTAGATGGGCCTCAGCTCACATTCTTGGACTGCAGTCGCAAAATATCTACTAGTGAATAAACCCTGCTGAACACAGATGAGCTTACTTTTGAGTAAACATCACCAGTGTCTTAATGTTTCTGAAGGGGTAAAGCAGATTTTGTCCTCCTTTTCCCCCTTTTTTTCTTTGTACGAAAGATGTGGTCCTCCCTTCTTGTCACCATAAGACAAAGCCTTCCATCCTTCTATATTTTTGTTAGCTGTTTTATAATTAGTTTCAACTCAAAAATCATCTATTCATTCAATGAAGGGGATCATATTTTAGTAACCAAAAGGTTTTAAGACTTTTTCCAAGTAGACTGCAAACCTACCTGGAAACAAAGCTGCCAGCCTGAGTGATTTCTACAAAATCTACATATGTGAGAAGGAAGCATAGCCTGGAATTGTTTAGTGTTTATATTTGACCCTTCAACCACAAAAGTTCCAGTTAAAGAATATATAAGAACAGACAATCAATTCTGGTTATAATATATAAATGGATAATTGGGAAAATATGTGGCCAAAGGAATTGAAATTTATACTGTGCTATGATCTTAAAGATAATTTCTATAAAAAGATGTATCATGGCTATATGATTCCAGGGAAACTGTTTAGAACATTTAAAGATGTTTCTATTGTATGTTGGAAATTTGAGCAACATGAGTGGCCATTTTATCATATTTGGTGGTCATGTAAAAAGACTTTTGAAAATGGATTGAGATGCACACATTGATGATTTCAAAAAATTAAAACACTACCAACTATGGAGGAATGGTTGTTGAAACTGATTTAGCAAAATTGGACAAATCGCCTGGTTTGATTAGAGAAAGTTTGTTACTGACATTTCTCAAAGACTAGAAACCCTTTATAAACTTTTTCTGGAAAAAAGAAAATGACTTGATAACTTTTGGTTTTGATGATTAGAAAGAATACATTATTTAAAGAAGAGAATATACTGTAATTTGTTAAAGAGAGCAGTATGAATAACTACATATGGAAAGAAAGATCCTGGGATTTGTAGTTTGGTGAGGTATTGTGCCAGGTCTGTCCAAGAGCCTGGTGCCTCACCAAACTGCAAATCCCTGGATTCTATAGGATAGAGTCACAGCAATTAAAATGGCATCAAACTGCTTTAATTCTGCAGTGTGGAACTGGTTCAAAACTACAAAACTGATAAATTTGTATAAAATTGCATTTCCCACCCATTCTCTGATACCTGTATGTTTTTTTTAAAATCAGAGCTATTTGTGATGATGCTATTAAAGGGTAGCGTTCTATTGTCACAGGGATATATTTTGAGATGATATATATTTAGAATTACATTTATTGTCAAAGACATAGACATCTGAAGCAGACATTTTAAAAAAGGTTTGTTTTAGAAGAAATGAAGTGTCAAGCAATGCAGGACAAAGTATCCCGGTACAAAATGATAGCAGCTGGAACAAATGAGTATTTCATAACATTATCCTCCAATAGGCAGTAGAAACAATATCTTCAAATAGACATAGGGTGGAGCCATGGCAGTTAAAGCAGTGTCAGACAACATTATTTCTACATTACAGATGCATTCAAAGTCACAAGAGGAGCAGAAACTGGAGAATATCCAATGGAATCTGCAGAAGAAACAAGAGATATGTCTCAAGGTGTTCAAATGATGGTTGTTTTATTAGTAGAAAAGTCTGACACCTTTCAGCCTGGGTCTGTTGGGCCTTCTTTAGGGCAGCTATATAAAATCATAAGAATATGTAACACAAAGCACACCAAGGATAAAGAACACAAACACACATGGGAAAACATTCTGATTGGTGCAACTAGACCCACAGGACATCATCCCTGTGGACATAGTATCTATTCAGTTACATTTCCAAGATTATTAAATTCACAGACCACAATAACTGACAAAAACATATTTTGGACCACTTCACCACTTGCAACTGAAGTTTTGTTATTTATGACATACAGTGCAAATATCAAAAGGCTTGTGTGGGGAAAACAACCAGACCTCATAAGGGTTGATCTCTTGACCTCCTTCCATTCTTGTGAAATATTTCAGAGTCTTCACTTTCCCTTTCCCTTTTATCTAGATACATCCATGTGCCATTGAATGTTGTCTATATATTTTTTCTGGCACCTCCTTGCAAGCTATAAAAAGCCTTTAGCCTTTGCACATCTGTTTTCACTTGTCCAGTAAATAATTTGAAAGTTCTTGGTTCAGAAATTTCTGAAGTTTGATTCTAAATAAATATGTACAGGCCATGGGCAATGTACAATTGTAATAATGATTTTCTGTAATGTGATATTAGGAATTTAAATGGTAGAATCACAGGAATGCACTCCCTAAATGGGATATCCAGTCTCTGTTCAAAGGCTTATAAGGAAGGAAACATGCCATCCATGTCAGTCTATTCTACTTTTTTTCCTTCCAGTTTGAATCCATTGGTTCATGTCATAGTCTCTGGAGCAACAGAAAACAAGGTTGCTTCATTTTTTGCACCAAAAAAAACATTAACTAGGGACTGGCCAGTGGAATCATTTTATGATTTTATATAACCGCAGAGGAAGGCCTTAAGGATACCTATAGGCCAGACAACTTTGTGCTTTTCTACTAGAAAAAAAAAACACATTTCATATGTTTGGTTGTTGTTGGGATTTTTGTTTGGTTTGGTTTTTTTTACAGAGGCTGATTCTGCACAGGCTAAATAATGCACTTCAGCCCTGTTGGAACACACGGCACTCCTCTCCATCCAATGTGAAAACACTTCTTTTTGATATCTGAGGGCTTTGCAGTGACTTTAAAAAAAAAACAAACCTTCAGTTCACTCTGCTGTTCTGGGGAAGAACTGGGATTTATTTAAAAGTGTGGCTTGACTCCCAAATTGGGATTGTGCTAGAGGGTGAGGCCAGGTCCATAGGCAATCACCTAGGTCATATGATCATTCCTGCCATAGAAAGTTAGCTTCCTTCTCTGTATCAGTGCCTGGAAAGGGCACCATTGTCCATTTTTTGTGGATTTCATATGCAAACATTTGCAGATCAGCATTTCCCCTTTCTCCTTCCTGTCAGCTACACAGCACATTTTTAGGTTGGCTAGGGTGGGGTGGAGATAGGGGTGGGACAAAGGTCCAGGTGAGTGGTTATTGGCTAATGGGGGGGGGGGGTAGCATGGACTCACCAGAGATGTATCTCCCAGGCTTCTGTTCATCCCCAAAGAGCTAGATTGTTTAGCACTATTTATTTCTCTTTTTTTCTCACTTTGCACTCCACACATATGTAAAGCTTTAAATTCTGATCTTTGAATATTTGCTAACCTCTTCATTTATACCCAGTCCTTTTCATTTGGATGCAGTCTACACATGGAACATGGGGGTTTTTGAGGCCCACAAACATCCTATACCTTGTCCTTTTCCTGGATTATAAAATGTAAATCCAACAATACATAGCAAGTCACATTTTGCTCATCCCAATATAGGGAGACATCCATCACTTCACTGTTACTACAGCACTGCTTTTGAATAATTGCCAAAATGTTAGTATGAGAAAAAACAAATTAAATTACTCTCTAATGAGAATATGTTCTCTTTCCCTTTTCTCAAGTATTGATTCATCTTCTTTATTGTAACTGCATAAAGTCATATTTTTCTCATCTTATTAATCATTAATAAATCTGTCTTATATCCCCACAACATCCTGCAAGCAGCCGATGAAGATCAGTCACTTCATCTAGGACTTATAGACCATTTAAGTAATTATGTCTAAAAATGGCAATTATCCCCCTTGATGCAAAATAGAGATTTCTACAAAAAACATCTGTATGCTTAGAGCTGGAATGGGAAGAAATATACAGCAAACAGCTGTTTTTATTCATCTCTTTGGCAGTAATGAAATATATACTTTGGAATATACTGAACATTTCCTAACAGCAGGCTAGTCATTTCTTACTAGACAGAATTTTAATAGGCAATAAGTCCTATAATTCTAACAAATGTTCACAAATCTCCTTCCCCTCACACACACACAAATCTTCTGCATCTAGTGACAAAAACGGAATTACACCTTTTATAATATAAAAATACTTCTAAAATTTGAATAGTCTTTACAGAAATTATTATATAGTAAGATTAGATCATTTTAATTATAATGGCTGAGATCCTACACCACAGATCTACTTATGAATGCGTAACTACATATTTTCCCCTGACTTGACTTACCAAACTACTTTAACAGACAGCTGCTGCACTGAGCAACAGAGTTCTGTTTGCTGCAAATCAGAACACAGCAAGATAACATTTCCAGCACACTACCACCAGTGATCTGTGGCACTGTGAAGAGTTGCCACAGGGATCTTGGGGAGTTCCCATTTTTAAAGAACAGTCATTTCAGTCAGATAGTAGCAGTGTAATGAAGAGATGTGTTTTCCCTAATCCAAAGTAAGAATTAGTTTCCACTGCCATGGATCTATAATTAATTTAACAAAAAATGTTATTGTTACTTAATGAAAGTATCATGTAGCTTACTCTCTGGTGTGCCATAGTTATATAAGAAAAGAGTAGTATTATGGTGACTATAACTAATGGGAATTGCAGTAAAAAAAATTCATAGAATCAGAGATCTGGACAGGACCTCAAGCACTATCTAATCCAACAGTCTGTCATGCAGAAATATACAAGTAAAGCATCCCCCCCCCCCAAAAAAATAGCCATCCAACCTCTGTTTAGAGACCTCCAAATAAGGAGAATCTACCACCCTCTGAGACACTCCACTCCATTGTCTTACCATCCAAAGAATTCTTATCAATGTTTTGTTGGAATCTCTCTTTTTGTCATTTGAAACCATTGGTCCATGTATTAGCCTCTGGAGCAGCAGAAAACAAGGTTAATTCACCTTCTGCATAATATCCCTTCAGAAATTTAAAGATGTCCCATGTCATCTCTCAATCTTCTCTTCTCCAAGCCAAACATACCCATATTAGTAGCCATTCCTCACAGAACTAGGTTTCAGGCATTTTAACATCTGGGTTGCCTTCCTGTGGACATATTTTAATTTGTCAATATCCTTCTTCAACTGTGTTGCAAACATTTGGATGACACCAGATTGGGGAAGCCTGCCATAAAAATTGTAATGTTTTTCCTGAAGTTTGGCAATACATATAACCAAATTAAATTGATTTGGGTCCACTGCTTTTCAGTTCTGTTGACTTTCAGGATGCTAATGTGTGAATCATGTCTTATGTTTATTTCTCTGTGCACTAGCTCTAAGCAATGCAGATGAGGATATTTTAAATATATAATTTTTTGCATCTTCTGTGATAGCTGAAAAAGTATGCATGAGGCTTTTATCTCTTTCATTCAGAAAGCTTCTTGCTGTGATTCAAGGAATGTTTCATAGTCCAGTGGGAATACGGAGTGCTTGTAAGTCTATAGAGTCAGCTGCGGGTGAATATAGAGTCAAATGTGCAAATAAAACTATCTTTACCAGCCACTTGGTTCATCTGAAAGTAGAAACTTCCTATAATGCATTTCAAAATGGCTCATAGAAAGATTATATTGAAAATATTTTTTTTGCTTCCACATTTAAACCCCCTTTTCAATTAGTTTCTACCTTATTGTTTATCTAAGTAATGATGA
>NC_056526.1:155667281-155691448 GCF_019175285.1 Sceloporus undulatus
TAATAATAATAATAATAATAATAATAATAATAATAATAATAATAATAATAGGATTTATTTATATGCCACTCAATCACTGGGAATCCGGGCAGTTTACAACAGAGGGGATAATAGACGGTTCCCTGCCCTCAGGCTTACAATCTAAAAAGACACAACACAAAAGGAGAAGGGAATGGTGAGAGGGGAAGGTGTTCAGATCCAGCATTCTTCCCTCCCTCTGAGGCCTGGACCAAGGCAGATGGACTGGAGGGAGGGCTCTTTTTCTTAATCGAGGCCAGCCCCGATGGTGTTGGGCCTGTCCTTTCACTCCCTCCCAGGCCAGCAGATGACAGTTGGAAGGAGGGAGGGGAGGGCTGTTCTTCTTCAGGCCTGATGGTGTTGGGCCTGTCCTTTCACTCCCTCCTTTCACAATTTATAGAATATCCTTCTACAAGCATAACTTACATTCACTAACTCTGGTTATGACAGAGAATTTGATTTCAATCCCATTTCAAAGAAGCTCACTCAAAGTGGCTTAAAAAGCTTGGTATAAATATAAATATGTAACATCATGTAGGGCTTTAAAGGTAATAACTAACACTTTGCAATTTCCCAGAAACTAGTTGGCAGCCAATGACATGGTAATAATATTGGTGTAATATGGTCTCTCCTAGATGTACCCAGTAACCAATCTGGCTGCCATATTTTGAACTAATTGAATTTTCTTAACTTAGTACAGCGATAGCAGTGCAGTGAACTGTGAAATTCCAGCCTTGAGGTCACCATCACATATGCTGTCATCTTTAGGTCCTCCAGTCCTAGATAAGGTCACAAATGGCAGAACAGTTGAAATCAACAATAAGAACTCCTGATGACAAGGGTATCACTAGGGTTGTTGTCACCCAGTGCATTAATTCATGGTGTCACTCTTCTTGTACCAGACCATAGTCAATAAAAAAAGAGCACAACCACTCAATTTACCTCCACACCAAGTGAGCATGTGGCATGGGGCAAAAAAAGGAAGGTGTCATGCTGAAAGAAATCTTGAAGTAGTTATTAAGAGTTTACAGCACAATATAGCCAGTGGCATTGGGTAGGGGATAGGGATTTTCAAGGACAACTCTGAACATTTCTTGAAAATTGCCTCCTGTGAAACAGATGGGGAATGGATTGGGGACTTCTAGTGGCATTAGCGGCATTCCCCCATGTGGTAATATGGGTGATTTCCCTGTTCCATTCCCTTCCCGCTCCCTTCCGTTCCACAACATTTCTGTTCCCCGAGCCCCATGCGATAAGCTCCTGAGTTAGAAGGAGGAGGAGGAGCTTTCCCCTGACCCAAGAGATTGAGAGAGAAAAAGTGGTGGGATGACTCAGTCCTTTGTCCTGTTTCTGCTTCTTCCAGCTTCTATCTTAGCTTGGTTGGAAAAGAGAAAAAGGGATGCCACAACTACTGAGGGAAGTTCCAATGCCCACTGAGTAGATGTGTGTCTTGGGAGTAAATGAAGGAAGGAAGGAGGGAGGGGATAGACTCCTCCTCACAGCCGCTCTGCCAGCTTCCCTCTGCCCACTCAAGCCAGAGACCATTAGCAGAAGGAAGGTTGGGGGAAAAACAAGAGTTGTTGGAGGCTGGTGCAGCCAAATTTGAGTGGAGCCATTAGGAAAGAAAGAATAGGAGAGAAGCCTGCAGTTCCCTTCTAGAGAAAGAAGCTGGTGCCCAAGTAGTCCTGAGGAGAATTACCTGTGCAGTATTCAGAAGAAAAGGACTGAGAGAATGACTGTCCATTAACCAGAAGAGGATTCATCTGGAAAGGAGGAAGGGATTAGAGGGGGAACTAATTCAAGGGGCTTCCCTGAGATGAGGATGGAGAAAGGGGATTTCGCTTTCACAGACATGATGAAGATCATGCCAGGAAGAAGCACTAGGCAGAGGAGCTGGATTTCTCAATAGGTTAAGCAGGATTACTTCAGAAGAAGTGGGTAAGCAGCATGCCCTTCTTGCAAACACTGGAGAGGCTTCTGGATGGGAAAAGGAAAGGCTGAGTGGAGTCTGGCAACCCCTTTCAGAGCTTATGGCCATCCTGGTCCTATACCTGTCAGAATGCCCCCCTCCCCGCTTTTCTTTCTCAGTTGGGCCCCTTTGGTTGGTGGGAAGAGCAAGTAGTGTTGTCCATCATTTCTTCCCCCTGAATCCCCTCAGGATTGAAGGATGCCTAGAAAGGAGTAGGTGTCAAATGAGTAGAGCTCCATCCCCTTCTAAGATATAGGACACTGCCAATATTTTAAATGGATGAGGAGCTGATGCCCCCTTACCTGTGGTGTGACACCCATTATCTTCCATAGTTTTGCCCAATGCACTCTATAATCTTGTCCAACCACTTGATAGCAATTAACATGACAGCTCAGAGAGGTTTTTTTGCCCTTTCCTGAACCCAGCCAGAAGTGGATCAGTTCACTGTCACTGCCAAGATAGTGGAACTGGGATGGACTGTAATTAATAAGGGAAACCCTGTCCTCCTTAATTTGAAGGGCTGCATCAGAAATATTTATCTCACCATCTTTCCAAAGAAAGGTGAGAGAGCAGGAAGATGGAAACACAACAACTCAGTTAAAAATATTTTGAGAGAATATTTGTTAGTCCCAAAGTGGGAGTGACTTAAGTCACATGGTTAGTTTGAATGAGAGAAGGACAAGGGAGGGAAGAGTTTGCATGCAGGAAATCCCCGTATATCTAAGGAGGGGGGAAGATAATGCAAAAATCTTCCAATAAGTTGTAAGGGTTTTTTTTTTTTCTGTTTTGTTTGTTTGTTTTTGTTTTGTTTTGTTTTTTGTCTTTTTCTTCATCCAGCCCATAACCTGCTCTGGCATTCCTACTAAGTAAGAAGTTCAAAACATAAGGTAATCTTGCAGAGATCAAGCTTTACGTGATACTTTAAAGATCACGTTTTACATGATACAACAGGGAAAGATTTATCACTTCATATAAGGGTAGGCTGTAAAAGTCAAAACTTTTTTTGGCAAGTGTGCCACATGTGAACAGTAGGAATATTGTATAAGTAGTCCTCTTTGCCTTGCACCAGTTCTGATTCTGGTCTAAGCCTACATGACTTGTGACCCACCATACAGAAGCATCTAACCAATCATGTCTGATGGCTAACTATGGTTACAATTAAGTTCCTGTTTTTGCTACTGTTTCAGAATTGCAAAGATAGAGGGATTGTTCATAACATATGACAAATTGTGATAGAGGGTGAGTCTAAGGGTCACAAATTGTGCAGGAGGAAGTCCTGATCTATGATGTAACCAGTAGTAGTATGTACATTCCTGCCAAACCACCTGCTGCCAATGCCACACAGTTGTCATCTATAATCTTGGCAATCCTTACTACCATGTGCCACCAGCAGAAAACAAATGCAGTGAAATAAGTTCCTTGTGGGAGAAATAGTTTAATCTGAATCAAACTTTAGGAATAAATAAATAAATAAAGTAACCTCTATGTTCACTTGACAGTTTACTACAGGGAAGAATTGCTTTGCCTGCCCAGCAATGTAATAAATCTGAATTTTGAAGCATGAATAGGGCCATCCAACAAGTGATCCCCAAAGAAAATTAGATACCATTCAACATCCTGGCTTTAGTTATGGTTGTTTCTGAAGCTTTGGAGAAAAGAGAGGGAAAACATTTCCACATCTTTGAAGTAGAATTCTCCCACTGGTATAATAACCATAAAGATCTTGATAGCTTTATCATAAATCCTGCAGGTGCACTGTAGGACAATACAGGTAAAACACATTGCTCTTTTTTAAAAATTAAATTAGTTCACTGTAATTCACATAACTTTTATGAATTTTGATAACTGCAAACTTCATTTTTCTTGTTGTTGTCATGTGCCTTCAAGTTGTTGCTAAACAGATACAAAGGAAACAGGTACCATTCCCTCTGTAAAACACGCAGGATTTCAAGGTCTTTGTATATGTTTGAAGAAATCTACCTAAATCTATAAGACTCATTGCTGCAAATTGCTGAGGCCAGTCTAAATACAATTTTTATACTAAGGAAGTAAATTATTACTTCACTGTTCTGATCTAATCATATAGAGAACGTATATGTGAAGAATTAATGCTGACTATCCTTACCTTCAGTATACATGTCACCTATGTTCCTTCCATAACTGTCTGTGTATTTGGCAATGTGTATTTCTATCTGAAGAAAGCAATTTTAGCAATTTTCTTCTGGCTGTTAAGGAGGTTTTCAAAAAATTCACAGTATTTGAGAACGGTGGTTTGTGAGTGAGTGGCTGCAGTACAGACATTTAACCACTGTGTCACCAGGGCTCAGTACATACTTTACCACTGGCTACACTTCTTTATCATTGGACAGTTGGTCCATTAAGGAGAAAATTGTGGTGAAAAATAGCTTCCTTCCTTCCTTCCTTCCTTCCTTCCTTCCTCTCAAAAAAGACCTCCTGAGTAGCAAACATCAAAATCAATTTAATTTTATCCTGCCTTTGTGAATTAATATTTGACTTTTTATTTTGTTAGATGTGTGCTACAAATTGGTACCATGATTTCATTTCCATGAACTGGGATTTAGGAATAGTTGCTAACCAATGCTTTCTTCTACATTTGGTACAATCAGGGTTAGGTGATATTTTTATGTTGCTGTATGTTTCTTTTTTAAAAAATGAACTTTCCAAAACTTGAAAAATTATTCATAAATTCAATGAAAAGACCTTGAAAACTTGAAAAATGTCAAATATGGAAGAAAGAAACTGACAGATTTATTGATGGGCCTTTTCCGGCTAGAATCCTGTTGAAACAGTAATCTAGTCTGCTTATTTGTTTGTTTTATATCAACAATAGTATAGTTTCTTCTACTCAGTAACTGAGAGGAGTAGCTTAGTGTCCCAAAAGTGGTAGCTTTCTTTGTCTTCTTCCCCATCACAACAACCTCCATAGCTGGGACACTCCTGATGCTGCTTTCATCATTTCATCACTTGCTGCCAATGGCACAGATGTAGTAATACAACCCAACCAAATATCAAGTTTGGAATGCTTAGCTCTTAAAAGTCTGCCCTTGAATCACCTTGTATTCAGCTATATTTGTGCCACAGCAGTACACTATATATAAAACATTACGGTGCATCTGGTTTGTCAGATCATCAAATTTCTTTTAATAAGTCAGTTACAAAAGCTAATTTAAAAGTTGTCAGCCTGAACACAAACCCCAAGAATCAACTGTAGTCATGGGGCCATTATAGTAAATAAAGGAAACTTTAAATATGAATGAAATTAATGTGGTCTCTGAAGAAAAGGTGCACTAACAAGTTAATTGCTTGAATAAAGATATGATAGTCAACTCTTGGTAGATATATGCATCTCCAAAAACATTTAAAAATACCTAAATATTATGAGTCTGTTCATAATTAACCAAGTTCCTTTTATCTGTAGAGGATGAGATATTTAGATTGCTATTATAAAAAGAAGAAAAGTGTTTTTTGACCTTAGCACATCTGGACACCTACTTATTCCTTCAGCAGCAAGAGTCATACTGTTTCTGATACAGGGCACACCAAACAGTAGTTTGTTTCTTATTAGTATATTTACAATCTGTGGCCCCAGGAATCATACCTGTTATATTGTGCTTACATTGCCAAAGCATTCTAGAATGCATACCGGGAACACCCAGTGTGGAGGTAATCGTTACTAATGCTTGGCTTTTTGATCTACAATACCACCTGGCATAAAAATAGGATATTACACCTTCAAACCCCTTTGAAATGCACTTTTGGCATGTTTGACTTCTAGACGTGTTTGTTGATCAAAAGTTTCCCAAGTCCTTTGAAGCTTTCAGAAGTGTAGCCATTAATTAAAGACAGCTGTCTTGTGCTAGTTGTTCCTCTGACCCGCCACAATTAGATACTCCCACATAATCGACTACTGACTGTGGCTTGCTAGACTGAGTGTAGTATGGCAATGTGTGTGAGCTAGTAAATATTGACCCAATTTTCACTCTTATAAACACTGAATGTATATGACTCACAATTTCTCTGAAATGGTTTGTTTTGCTGTATTAGGAAAACATGAAAAATGGTAAGGAGCAATGGAAAGCAAATTACTTCTTGTAAATAGAAAATTTGAGTTCATTACTCTATGATAAGGTAGAGAATGGCAAATCTGTAAGGTTCAGTTTCTTCCACATTCACATCTTGGAAGTTTGGCCATAATCTGATCTGAAATGAAGTGAAACAATATTCTCACACATACCTATGGGTTATGTGTTAGAAATTCTTAGATTCACATTTTAATGCTCGATGGTCCAATTTGCAGCTCCCAGAACTGAATATAATGCAACATAACTGTGTTTAGAAATTTCCTGATTTGCATGTCCATCTTCGGGTGGGGGGGGGGGTGAGAGAGCACTAGAAAATAAGCAGACATTTTAAAAATGTGTGTATTTTAAAAATGCACATATTTCAAAAATGCACTCAAACAGCACCGTCTGAACAACTGATCTCCCTTTCGTGATCAGAACTCATATGTATGTGTCTGTCTGTCTGTCTGTCTGTGTTTGAGATCACATGGAAAGCCTGGACATGTAGCAATAACAGAGTAGGAAGAACTAGTCTGTTTCCATTCCTCATATATTCACATTAGTTTCTTGAATGTCTGGATAGGGCTATGGAGTGTATCTGGTTAAAGGGGTTCTGATGGAGTAAAGTCAGATTTTAAGAACATCTGTGTTGTCATGTTTGTTATAACCTATAGACCTCATTGTTCTCCTAGAATGACAGCTTTCAGAGTGACTCCTTTGGGAACTGTCACCCTAGGAGAACTATGCATCTTTGGTTCATAATATCTCATCCCCAACATCCCCAAATCCTGTGGGATGAAAAGCAGAATACAATACAGAGCATCTGTTGTTATTATCTACCATCGAGTCAATCCGACTTATGGCAACCATAAGGTGAACATATCATCGGGTTTTCTTGACAAGATTTATGATTCCTTTCCCTCCATCTGAGGCTAGAAGAGTGTAAAAGTCACCCAGTGTGTTTCCATGGCTGAGCAGGGATTTGAACTCCAGTCATAGAGCAATGCTCAAACCACTACAACCAAGTTGGCTCTCACACTGTAGTTCAATCCGAAACTTCTCTTTTCTCTGCTCCCAGAGAACAGAGAAAGCATAATGTACCAGATGGGAATGTGTTACAGGCAGAATTTGGCTTCTATCCATGTCTTACAAGGTTGTTAAGATTTGTGAGATAATGCCCATATAGTAATTACTTGGATTATATTGCTTTCTCAAAAGTTCATGAAGTAAAAGAAACCATTATATGTTTCTAAGCTTGATAGTTTGGCACTGTATTTTAAATACAGGAAGGGCACTGAAATATTTCCCAATACTTTAGACTCTAGAATATTTCCAAACTTTTCTTAAGATTGTAAATAAGTGCATCTCCACTTTTAAAGGGCCATGCAGTAAAACTTCCTCTTAATCTTGTTTATATTTCATTATAGCAATACATCTTCCCCCAAATACAGTCTGTACATGTCTGTTTTTATTAGAAGCTACTTAGTGGAGCCAAATTGGTCACTTAGAGGGAACAGACATACTGACTCCTTCTTCATATTGTTCAAGAATGCCTGATTGAATCACATAAGCTGCTCCTAAGAAATGAGTGCCTAGAAACAGCTTTGTGGGAAGCTCTTTGCTCAGATTAACACACTAGTCCTTTTATCCTCTATGGCACACTGTTTTGTCTCCATTGTTCAAACAATGTCAAGGCACTAGAACAAATATGTCATTTCTTCACAGACTTTTTTGTCTCATATAATCTGAAAAACCTTAATGCTACAAAATTCAGACGTTTGTCATTAAACTTGTGTCTAGAGTTAGTACAAATCAGTTAATTATTTTTTCTCAACTTTTTTGAATTTCCACCCATCAAATTCATGAAGAAATTTGTGAGATGTTGTAAGTTCTTATGAAAAGAATCAAATTAAATTATCAAAGAACTGCATTAGTCAGATTCACATGCTACGGTTGTTGCCAGCAAGGAGAAGTAGTTTGTTAAAGATGAGACAGAACTAATTCAATACTAACATACCCTGGATACAGTTATATCAGTGTCATATTACTTTAACTGCCATCCAATGGAATCCTGGAATGTATAGTTTGCTGAACTATAGCACAAAAGCTCACTATCTGAGTTTATAGTTACCTCATGAAACTATAAATCCCAGGATTCCATAGGAATAAGCCATGGCAGGAAAAAGTGATATCAAACTACTATAAATGCATAGTGGAGATATACATATAATTGAATACACAGGGATCAAAACGTAGACTTTTAAGAATCAAGCACTCAGAGTCTTGGATGGACAAATTGTGGTTTCTCCAATATCTGATTTTTATATATTCTTCTATTTATGAAGTTTGGTAAATATTCTAAAATGAACAGAAAAGAATGCTCACCTCCCTGATTTGCCAGTATCACAGTAGTTTACTCTTTAATTTTCAAACTCTTGTTAATAGTTGAGAAAATGAGATCAAATTATTTCACTACTGAATTGATTAGATAGTGCTAAGGTTTGGTTAGCTGCTTGTGGCAGCCTGTTGACAAAGCCACAAGACAATCTCTAAGTATTAATGGAAAGAGGACACAATGTTTCTAGACTCCCAGGCTCAGATTTGCCAAAACTGAAGAGATGAAGCTGATCAGCAAATGGTTGCTGATTGGCCTTGTTAGCTACAAATTATAAATGAGCATCTCTTGGCTCTCCCTTGTATGTTTGGATATAATAATAATAATAAAACTTTTTTTATATCACCGCCCTTCGAAACATCAGGGCGGTTCACAGCATAATATATACAGACAATACAGATTAAAAACAATACAATTAACCACTAAAACACATAAGAGAACTTGTGCCCTCACAAAACTACTAACGGGGGGGGGGGGGGGAGAGGAGGCTCTCAGGGCAAAAAAATCAGGGGTAAGCCGCTTGAGAAGAACGTTTTCAGCCCCTTCTTGAATTGGGCCAGGGAGGTTGCTGAACGGAGCTCAATGGGCAGCGAGTTCCAGAGGGTAGGGGCCGAGGTGGAAAAGGCCCTTCTGGTGGTATATTACCCAATCTAGCCTCCGTAACTCTTAACAGATGCTGCCCGGTGGATCTGATGTGCGGGGCGGATTGTATGGAGAGAGGCGGTCCTTTAATACTCTGGGCCCAAGCCATTTAGGGTTTATAGGTTATACCCAACACCTATTGCACCCGGAAGCCGAATAGCAGCCATGTAGGTCTTTTAAGACCAGTGTTATATGACTGGTCCTAGGTGTGTTAGTGACCAGCTTCTTGCCATTCTGCACTAATTGCAGCTTCCGGGTAGGTACAAGGGTTGCCCCCTGTAGAGCGCATTGCAGAAATCCAACCGAGAGGTTACCAGAGCGTGTCACCACTGTTTCTAGGTCCCCCCGGCCCAAGTGGGGGATGCAGCTGGCGTATCAGCGAACTGATAACAGGTGCCCTGCCGTCGCATCCACCTGAGATGTAAGGTGGAGCGACGAGTCAAGGAGCACCCCCAGACTGGTACACGGTCCTTCACGGGAAGTGTGATCCGTTCAGACAGGTGGAACCACCGCATCCCTGGGCCAGGAGAACCTATCACAAGTACTTCCGTTTCTTGGATTCAAATTGAGGTCTGTTTTCCCTCATCCAGCCCATTACCGAATCCAGACAGGCCATCGAGAGAGGAGGGTGCCATCCCTGGTCACTGCATCAGTCGGAGACATAGAGAAATATTTGTGTGTCATCAGCATCATGATAACCCCACGCCCATGTCTCCGGATGATCCTCTCCCAGCGTTTCATGTAAATTTAAAAAGCATGGGAGACAGAATGGCTCCTTGAGGGACCCAAATGTTAGGGTCTCTTGTCGGAGCACACGTCTCCCAGCTGCACCATCTGGAACCTCCCAGAGAGGTAGGACTGGAACCACTGGAGCGCAGTGCCCCCGACTCCCACCTCAGCCAGGCGCTCCAGAAGGTACCATGATCTATGGGTATCGAAGCCGCTGAGATGTCTAAGAGCACAACAGGGACATGCTTCCCCTGTCAATGCCCAGACGGAGGTCACGACCAAGGCGACCATGGCAGTCTCAACCCATAGCCCGCCCGAAAGCCGGTTTGAAATGGTCTAATAAGCCATTTCATCCAGGATCGATTGGAGCTGGATCGCAACCACCCTCTCGATCACCTACCCAAAATGGCACAGCGTAACGGCCGTAATTATTGTGCATCAGGGGTCAAGGGAGGGCTTTTTTTATAAAGGTCTTACAGTGGCCAATTTTAGATCGATGGAAATTGCCCATATCTGGAAAGAAACACAGAGCCTGTACTAACTGGTCCAGTAAAGCTGCTTCTGGGCAGCTTGAGGCATGGGGTTTAGCTGCAGTATGCCTCCAAGGCACCCAGAACCGCCTGGCCACACAGATATGGTGGCTTCAAGCCGCTCTTTGGGGATAGAATTTAGATACCGCACGCTACTGGCAGCCATGGAAGCCAGCTTGGGGTTGCATCAGGGCTGCCTAAAATAGCCCTTTACTGCCCCAAAAGGAGCAGCTCTTTTCTGCTCCTATTGGGCGGGCTCTGGGGAAGAGTGAGGCCATAGCATGGTTTGTTCCGGGGCAGCCCCAATCTGCTCATTTGTGGCAGTCTGATTGGCCCACAGACTGTAAGCCCTTTTCCCCCAAGTCATCAATGCTGTACCTGGACAATGCTGATCATTTCATATCTCAAAATTGATAATTATTTAGTTGCAAGCATATGTTTTCTAATCATGTTAAAATAATAGAAGCACTACTTCAAAAATAAAAATAGCAACCAAAATTCAGCATCTGCTTCTTATTTACATAACTACCTTAGATGCACAGCTACATAGCATCTTTCGGCCTGACCCCCCCCCCCAAAACCACACACACACACACAAACACAACCACACACACACAATTCTGACTAAACAGGCAGGAGCAGCTTCTATGATGGGATCTCTTCACCTTACTTTCAAGATGCAGCATATAATGTTTCAATCCCCCTCCTTTGATCAATCTCTAGTGTCAGAACATTGTTTGAGCACATTCTGCTTCTGTGGACTCCCATCAGACATATAAATAATCCCTTTGCATCCTAAAACTATGTATTCAATTTCTATACTCTATTTCAGTTAGCTCTGGATGGTTTCTGTCTGAATTACTACATATGTTTGGTTGCACTCTTGGATATTTCTAATAAAAAACTTTATTTTATTCACCAGTCTTGGAGTCCTCTATCTTTTGTACTGGGTGTACATTGTAGAAACAATCCTAAGATTACACGCCCCTCCTGTAAGTGCACTTTGAGCTAAAACATTCCCCAACCTTAAAGACATTCCCACAGTTGGTGGGGATCCCCAGTCCCTCCAACTTTTTGGATAACAGGAGGGGTACAAAATGAGTTTGCTCCATCACAATGGATATCAGAACATTTTGTTCTCAGGGAAAAATGTACATTTTTGTGTGATTTTTATGTGAATTAATAAAATACAGAACAAACAATGTGATAATCTCTTATTTATATGTTAATAAACTTATAGCTATCGTCTGTTGCTTGCTGTGTGTTGTGCTTACTTCAGAAAGTAAAGGGCACCAGCTTCGCAGAGAATAAAAGTTTTGCAAAAATGTATTTGACTCACATACAGAATTACACGAAAAGTAAAGATTTAGCTTATAAAAGTGAATGAGTTGGGTGGGAAAATCTTTCCTGAGATGGTGTTCAGCAACAGTGACATTTCTTCATGCCCCTGCTTCAAGCTATGATAGAATATAGTGAATATTTTGTTTATTTCCTCCCTCTCCATGAATAAGTGGAAATGTGATTACCTCACAGAATAAAGATGCTCCATAACTTCTTAGTGAAAGACCAATGCCGGTTTGGGGGACTTTGACGCCTCCCATAGAAGAGAAGGCAAGACATTAGTATCAAACACAGGTGGTATGACATGTGTTTTTGGTGCAGACCCAGAGGTTTTTAAGACCTGTCTACCCGCTTCATAGCCTCTTTGAAGAACATTTGGGAGCAGCAAGCGAGAAAAAAGTGGTCTGTTTTTGCCATCACCACTTTTGCTATTTGATTGTGGTTAGAGTGGCAATCAAATGGTGACTAAGTGGCTTGGAATCACTTGCTGCTTGGTTTTCTGCTTGATTCTGCACTCCCTGGTGAATGATGTAGGGAGTTTCATGGAGGTGGAGTGGAGGCAATGGGCAAATGGTTAGCTGGGCGTGTAGACCATGGAGCTATAAGGTACCCCCTTTTTTCTTCAGAGGTCAGATTACAAGGCCTCTTAGGGCCCTGTCATAGGTTTCATTGGGCCATGTGGACCCACTACTAGTTTTAATAACATTCAACCAGCTTGGCTTAGGCCATTCTGGGGCGGTAATGGCATCATGCCCACTTGAGAGTTCAGGACTCAAGATCAACCACACATTAGTGCTTGCCTCTAGCTCAGTCTGACAGCCACCTGATTCTTCAGAGAAGAGGAGGTGGCAGAGATAGCTCCAAGTCTCAGGAAAGGCAAGGATTGACATTTGGCACAAAGCCAGTCCCTCCTCTGCAGGGAAGTGAAAGGCTCCATGCATGCAGCTGTAAACACCTTATTGAATAAAGTCTGCAGTTGGGTGGGCTGCGCTGGCTAGCTTTAGAAGTAAGAGAGCAAGAGAGAAACTAAGCGGTTACAGATGGGCAAAAAGGGGTGTATTCATGACGTCATGAAGGTAGAGCCTTCAGACGGGCTTTACCTGAATGCCGCCATGAACACGCCCTGCACGCCCCAAGCGGGAAGAAGAGCGGCATTAAATAGGGTGCTGCTTTTTTCCTCTTATTTCTGTTTGATGCGTACCTGCGCAGCTCCGTCGTAAGCCCTGCACCGATACGTCAGAATTGCTCTACGCCGCAATATAAGTTGCCGGTTTAAAGCTCCGTGTCAGCTGTGTCGCATAATGGGTCGGGTTCCCGGGACATGCGTGGTTTGAGTCAAGCTTTAATTGCAACGTCCGCTGCCATGGAGCTGTGGAAGCTGAGGCACAGCTGCGGCGCATTTTAAGCTCGTAACCCTAACCCTAGAGCCACTGTTGCGCATGCGTTGCTAGAACCGCGGGAGTTGTAACTTTTGCCGGCGGATGTTTTGGTTGTAGAAAGTGAAAAGGGAAAGTTGGGATTTAAGTGACCCCAACACATTCCTGCGCCATTCTCACCTGGGAACGGGCACAGTTCGGCTGCTCCTGGCACAGCTGTGTGGCGGCTCCCCTTTGCCACCAGCAGGATGGCACAGCCATCCACCAGCACCCCGAAAAAAGGCAGGGGGCGTCTTGGTCTCATACTGAGACGGCTGACCTGATAGCTATATGGTCCCAGCCAAACATTTTGCAGAAAACTGGAGCAGTCTACCTGAATGCTGCACATATCGAGAGGGGAAAAAGCCATGAGAGCTGCTGCACGGTACACCAGAATTGCTACGCGCTACTTTAAGTTGCCCATTTAAAAGCTCCGTCGCATGTGGTTGGGGTCTTGGAACATGCGCAGTTTGCAGTCAGGCTTTAATTGCAACGTCCGCTGCCATGCAGCTGTGGAAGCTGAGGCACAGCTGCGGGCCATTTTAGCCTCGTAACCCTAACCTAACCCTAACCCTAGAGCAACATGTACGCATGCTGCTGGAAAGTTTGGACTTTAAAGTGCACCCTCACACATTCCTGTGCCATTTTCACCTAACAATAAAAAACGCTAAAACTGTACATATTGACATATGTACAAGGGAGGTGAGGGGAGATGCAAGGGGACAGCTGTGGCTGCGCATTGCAGATTCAGCAGGAGCGCGGGGACCAAAGGAGAGGAGGCATCTATGATGTTGCTGCACACTGGCAAGTGCCGCGGACAAGGTGCCAACACCAGCTGATCACCAGCTGCAGGAGACCCCATTGTTTTAAAGGGGCTTGGGCACTTTAATGTGCCCATAGGCTTTCTGCCGCCGCTGCTTAGCCTGCGCAGCTGCGCATCGCCAGCCGGCAAGGAAAAAAAAAAGAGACCCCAGAGTGAATGTGCCCAAGACCTTTGATGCCCTCTAAACTTGCCCCCAAAGGCAAAGGGCAACTACAGGGGGCCGGCCTGGGTCAAGGGGCAGGGAGCCTGACAGGCACTAGGTCCCCATGATGTCCCCTAAAGACATCTTTCGCCTCCCAGGGCTGTGTTCCCTCCCCCCTATCTACTTCTTCTACCCTTCCTGTTTCTCCTCCCACCTGCTGGCTCACTGGTCCCAAACCAGCAATGTCCAAACTCTGTCTTCCAGGCGTTTGGACTTCATCTCCCAGAATCCCCAGCCACCTTGCCCTGTGGTCTAGGATTCTGGGAGAAGAAGTCAAAACACTGGAAGAGAAGTTTGGGACATTGCTACTCACACCACTCCTGCCTAGCTTTAAAGTCACAGGGAAAAAGTTTAAAGGGGCTTGGGTGCTTTAAATGCGCAGAAGGCTTTCTGCCGCCGCTGCTTAGCGCTGCCGCTGCGAAGCTGCGCACTTCTCATGCGGCAAAAGAAAAAAAAAGCCACCGGTTTGTGCCCGCCCTGCGGAAGCTGCCTCTCTTTTTGCAGCGTCCTCCGAGGCGGTGGTTTGGAAACTCTGGGTCCGAAAACGGACTCAGGGGTGAGCGTCTTCC
The DNA here is from genome assembly GCF_019175285.1 of Sceloporus undulatus. Classification (NCBI taxonomy): domain Eukaryota; kingdom Metazoa; phylum Chordata; class Lepidosauria; order Squamata; family Phrynosomatidae; genus Sceloporus; species Sceloporus undulatus. The sequence continues at coordinate 155,681,997 of NC_056526.1, forward strand.
TGCCCCCGGTGGTGTGGAACTCCAACACTGAAGCACGCCCCCGGGGCGGGCCGTCGGGACTCCGCATTCAGCTAAATACACTCAAGACTCCTCCCTGCCTGTCTGTAACCGCCATAGTTTGCTTTAGCTCTCATAGGCTGAGAGGAAACCAAGTTTGCTTCCAGCAAACCAAGTGAGGAAATCAGGAGCCATTCTTCTGTGAGATAAAACCCTCTGATTTATTACCCTAGACTGTTTCTTGACTCCAATATCTTGCTACTCCTACTTGGACTCTGCTTTAATTTACACTTTTGATCCTGGACTGCATGTTACTGGTCAACATTTTAGACCTTTAGGTTGGCCTATTAGATAGATTATATTAAGATCCTTTTGTGTTCTGTGGAGGGCTGTAAGCCTAACAGGTGGTTGTTTTTGAGTCGCATAGGCCCTGTACAGATGGGCCCTTTGCAGCATCATGGCAACATGCTAGGGTTGCCTCGGGGCGGTGTGTGCACATGCCCCGCAACACTAGCACATTGCCATAATGCATGCACAGCCTGATGGAGCTGCATGGCAGCTACTGCTCACACCACTGCCAGCTGTTTACGGCAGCACAAAAAGGAGCCACTTTTCAGCGCTCCTTTTTTTTTTTTTTTTCCCCACCCTGCCGCCCTATTTCGGGCGGTCCCCACCCTGCCTTAGAATACAGAAAGGGGGGGGGGGTTGAAAGCTCAGCTAAGTGGCTACCAGCCAAGCACACCCCTCTAGAGTTATTTCTATTTCATCAGACGAGGAGGAGGAGGGGTGAACTGACTACCATATTAGCAAGACTGGAGTTGTTGGAAAAGTTTCCAAGTTTCTTCCAAGTTTCTCTTTCAACCTTCACCTACTGTGAGATCTTACTCTGCGGTCCAAAACATACTGCAGAAATAATCCAGTCTGCTTTAACTTCCCTGACTCAGTGCTAGGGAATCCTGGGAATTGTAGTTTATTGTGACACCAGAGGTCTCTGACAAAGGTGAAATGTCTCACAAAACTACAGTTGCCAGAATTCCTCGGCACTGAGCCAGGGCAGTAAAAGCAGTCTCAAACTGGATTATTTCTGTAGTATGTTTTGAACCTGTGATTTACAATCCTGAACTACTTCTTGACTCTGTTACCTTGCTACTCATGGACTTCACTTAGAGATACAGCTTCTTACCCTTGTCTGTCTGTTATTGGATACTGCTTGTTCCTTTGGCACTGTTGACATTCAGCAATCTGTTACACTGTGAGAGCAGGATAATTGAATTTGCAATACAAAAGAAAACTCTTTCAGGCTACTACAACAAAACTGCCCTCAGATTTTGGGAAGTGGGTCAGTCTGAGAACTTTTTAGCACCCTCTTGCATTGAATAATTCATATAAAATTGAATGTTTATAGTAAACTGAAAAATTGAGAAAAAATACCTTCTACAGATCAATGACTGCTCTTACAGATATTTTGTAACTTCACACAATTTCATATGTTACTGGAGTTGTTATTTATAAAGACTATATAATATTAATACAAAGTATAAAAGAATAATTCACCATAAGAGAGAGAGAGAGAGAAACCACTAGGAAACTTTGGGGATTATCTGACCATTTGGTGAGATGTGAATGTGGATAATTTAGGACTCAGAGTTTGGAAATGTTATGTTTTGTACTATAACTCGCAGGATTCCCCCAAGGGTAGCTTTTTCAAGTTTTGATTTCTGATAGTATAGCAGATGGTTAAATCAGCAAAGACAGGACAAGAGCTGACATCTAGACCTACAAAAGTTTAATAGTCACTTCAAACCTTGTGCAGTCATTAAACTCTGTATGTGTAATTTCTATTACAGGTAATAAAACCCATTTCTAGTATTCTGTGGATGGGCTGTCTTTAATGTTCAGCTTTGTAATGTGATCATCTTGGCCATGACTGTGTAAAAAGGTAATGGTAATTCTATTGCAGAGGGGAAGTACAGCATCATGGCCTAAGGATCACATTACCCAGGTCAATTTAAACATAATTACTGCATCAGTTAAGTTGGCTTTAGGTGCCACTGATTTAAAAGAAATCTGCATATTGTTTTACAATACTGTAAAACATATCAGTTTTAATAAAGGCTAAAGTAGAAAGTCAATGTGAACCATATGGGGATGTTTAATCACAGCATTATTACAATTTTAACTTGCACTTCAGTTTAGTGAGAGCTACAAGTAAACTATTATAAATCAATACAAACAGCTATTCAACAGTAATTTAGGGCAAAATGTGCCAGACAGCAAGGCTGACTGACTGAAATGGGGAACATGCTTGGAGATTCAGCTTGTAGAGGTAGTCCTACACCAAAATTAATCAGTGGTAGAAATGTATTCTAAAATAGGTCCAAACCTAAAAGACTATGATTGCCCCAAAAAGACTGAGTCAGAGTCTATACTGGGTATAGGAAATTACATCCTTTAAACAATAGGACAGGGAGAAAAAAACAAGTCATGCCAGAGAGTAGCTCTGGCAATATGGATAGACTAAAGTTCAGAAAAGAGCAGAGAGAAATGACTAGAGATAATTGATTTCTTCAAATATAGGAATAAAATATAGGGAGGTGATGTATTGAAAGCAATGTTAAGATCAATAATCAATGCTTCCTTCAGGGAGGGTAAATTTCCAGACCAACTAAAACAAACGGTGGTCAAACTGATTTTGAAAAAAACCTCCCTCGATCCCCTGGTGAGAAATAATTATAGATCGGTCTCCTTTTTACCATTCTTGGGCAAAGTGATCGAGAGGGCAGTTGCCTTCCAACTCCAAGCTGTCTTGGAGGAAGCCGATTATCTAGATCCATTTCAAACTGGCTTTAGGGCGGAATATGGAGACTGCCATGGTCACCTTAATCAATGATCTCCGTCTGGGCATTGATGGGGGAAGTGTGACCTTGCTGGTGCTCTTGGACATTTCAGCGGCCTTTGATACCATTGACCACGGTATCTTTCTGGAATGCCTGAGGGAGTTAGGAATTGGGAGGCGCTGCGCTCCAGTGATTCCGATCCTACCTCTCAGGCAGATTGCAGATGGTGATGCTCTTCTAAAAGAGAGCTGACATCTGGCATCCCCCAGGGTGCCATTCTGTGCCCCATGCTGTTCAACATTTACATGAAGCTGCTAGGTGAGATCATCCGGAGACATGAGGCATGATGTTATCTGTATGCTGATGACACCCAGATTTATTGTTCTATGTCTCCGACTGCTACAGTGACTAAGGATGTCATCTCTCCTCTGGATGTCTGCCTTGGATTGGTAATGGGCTGGATGAGGCAAAACAAACTCAAGCTGAATCCAGAGAAAACGGAGGTACTTGCGATAGGTACCCCAAGTCTAGGGAAGGAGATTTGTCAACCAGTCTTGGACACGGTTATATTTTCCCTAAAGGACGAAGTTCACAGTTTGGGAGTACTTCTAGACTCGTCGCTACAATTTTCATCTCAAGTAGATGCGATGGCCAGGAGTGCTTGGTATCAACTTCAGTTGATACGCCGACTGCGTCACTACCTGGGCCAAAAGGACCTTGAAGCAGTGATACATGCACTGGTACTCTCTTGTCTTGATTTCTGTAATATGCTCTACATGGGGCTACCCTTGCAGCAAGTTTGGAAGCTTCAATTGGATGAAAATGCAGCAGCCAGACTGGTGACTGGTTCGCCCAGGTTTGACCGCATAACACCTGTTTTAAAATGTCTTCACTGGCAGATTAGCTTCCAGACACAATACAAGGTGTTGGTTATTACCTTAAACCCTACATGGTTTGGGCCCGAGTTATTTGCGAGAACAACTCTTCCTACACAATCCGCCCCTCACTCTCAGAATAACTGAAAAGAATGTGCTAGAACACCAATCAACCAGGCTTACATCAATCTCCCAGAAAGCCTTCACAGCAGCCACTCCAAAATTGTGGAATGGTCTTCCGAAAGAGATCCGTCTCATTACCTCCTTGGAGGTGTTTAAGAAGGCACTTAAGACGGATCTCTTCTGGTGATCTTACCCACCCGTCCTTATGTAAGAAACACCCTCTGACTATCATATAACTCTATTGCATTGCCAGTATCTGAAGAGTTAATTTTAAGATTAATTGTTATTAATTTTATTGATGTGCTTTTATATGTCTTTTAAGTATTGATGTATGTATTTTAGCGGACTGTAATTCTGCCTCGATCCATCTGAGAGGGGTAGGAAAATATAAATAAACTATTATTATTATTATTATTATTATTATTATTATTATTAAAATGTTTCCATTTTGTGCCAATTATAAAACCATTCATTCCATTTCCTTCCCCTACAATCTTAGAATTTTAAAGTAAATATGAAAATATACATTTCATATATATTTTCCACAAAATAAACATTTTTACTTGCATTTTAACTTAAAATAAGCATTTCATACACATTTTTATTGTTGTTACTTCTACAAGCAAAGAACTGCATTGTGAAATTCAAAAATATGTAAAAACTGAAAGATAACTATGTTCCAAACCATATATTAGTCCAGGAGATGGCAATTAGATTGGTTCACTGAAAAATGTGGACCAAAGGAAATGCATAACTATTTCTATTCAAATCTATGAGACAAAAATCATAGGGCTGGAATTTATTGAATAGGATATTCAAGAGAAATAGATGAGAAATTTGCAGCCAGCAGAGCAATCATTCCAAAGTATGCTCATACTTATACAAGGGAAGGTGCTGTGGCTGAGCAGTACATCATGGGCAGATAAATTCAGGTCCACCTGGTGCTAAAAGCAGCAGAATAGTATCTATTTGTTTCCTTTTTTAAAATACTGAAATATGTCTCTGCTATATATTACTCCCTTGTGTAAAAGATGTGGCACAAGATAACCTGCCTCTGGGTGAGGGTCCAGACTCTCTGGTTCTGTGATAGCTATATTTAAAACATTCAATATTAATCAATATATTTGTTACTAACAGTGAAAATGGGAGAGAGATTCAGAGACAAAGTCCATACTGCAAGATGTTTAGATAACTGGGGTCAGAATAACATTTCTGGTGCCTGAAGACTGGCATTGAACATAACATAAAGCATGGAATGCATTTAGAAACATCATGGCACAGAGAGTTTTAAATGAAACTGATAGGAATGTGGCCACATGGATTTTAATGTATGCATATGTTATCCAATCAATGTAAAAATCATATACATATTTAATCTTTTGTAACCAATGTATGAGGTAGAAAGGAATCTCTTTCTTTGAATCCATATAAAAAGGTGGAGCACATGTTGAAGGGGTCCTGAGGCTTTGAGAAATGATTCACCTGAAACAAAGCCATCTTTAAATAAGTGTTGAATTTCACATCTCTGGGGTCTCCTACTGTCAGTTTGTCAATTTGTTGGTGAGAATTAAAGTAGTATTTCTTAATAATTAGCAGAAATCTACAACAGTTCAACATTCTTGTGTGATGTAGCTGTGCAACATGATTGTGCCAAAAAGCCAAGTGTAAGGGAAGGAAACTAGAGGGAGTAAATAAATGCATGAAGTAAAGCCCATTGTGTATGTGGACTGGAGCAACGGAGAGATTAAGAACACCAGAACAACAATTGGTGAGCTTTCTATTTGTGCGTGCTTTAGCAATAGCAATAGAGAGCACATTTTCCCACCTGCTTTAACATGCCATATTACCTGATTGGCTGGGTTTTACTCCAGGAAATGTGGCACGTCAAAGCAGAAGGGGTATGGAAAGAGGACCAAAGCATCCATTTACCTTAATTGCCCTTATACCCATTTTCAGAGTCAGATGACGTAGAAGTACTTCTGACCCATCTCTCAATAATTCCATGTCCTCTACACTTTGACATTATAAAGACTCACCTCATGAATTGAGAAGGGCCCTGTGTCTGTGACATCAGGAGGCTCTGTCCCACTCATCTCACAATTTGGCCCTAAAATGGCAAGGAACTAATTACTGCTGGCCTAGCTGTCTGGTAGCCCTTCATGACTCATCTGCTGTATTTTCAAAATTGTCAGTGTTCAGGTACGCAAAACATACTAGTACACAACATTACATTTAAATCAGACTTGAGTCACCATAAATGGGCTTGTACCTGAAATAAATGTTTTATATGCATTATAGAACATAAATATTTTCTCCAAAATATAAAATATCACAAAAATAGAACTTGAACAGTTAGTCTAAAGACTGAATTATGTGTTAAGGTATAATTTTGAAAAATGTTAGTACACATGTACAAAGCTGTAGAAAGTGGTTTACAGTGTGAGTCAAACACTTTGAGCTTCCAAGCAACTTGGTACATAAGAACATCTGTAGCTTGAAATGAATTTTCCCCTTTGGTGCCTTTGCTAATCATTGTATACCAAGTTGGAATTTTTTTCAGCAGGGGTATTATTTGCCACTTTTTGAAATGAATGATATATATATATATATATATATATATATATATATATATATATATAGTAACCCTTGTAGTTTCATAATTACATTGCTTTTCTCAAACTGCATATGGACTCCTAGAGTAGAAACTCTTCTAATACACTTTGGAATTACTGTGCAATGCAGTTTCAGTTGAAATTTTAATTTAATATTACATCAACATTTCCATTTTTCATCTTCATCCACTTCTTCTGAAGATAGCTGTATTTTCTAAGACTTTACCTGCTAAAAAGTATTGTGAGTAACCATAACATCTAATGTCAAAATTAAATGTTCCACACCAATAAATAGAAAATGACAAAAAAAAAAAAAAATCTCCATAGCATCAGGCTTGTCATCCATGGATTGGAGTATCTATGGCTGCACCCAGTTCTAGTAAATGACACTGCAGGCACATGGCCACACAGATGTCACACTGCCATTGACTATAATTGCAATTGAGGTCTCATGGTATTTGGCATAATAATAATAATAGAATTTATTTATACCCCGCCCAATTACTAGGAATCTGGGCGGCTTACAACAGTAGGGAAATACAAAGCAATAGCAATAGACAATAACAATACACATAAGATCATAAAGAAATGTAACATAGCAATACATAGCAAAAAAACATATTAACAACAAGGGGATAGTTTTCAGAATGGAACCCCCATGGATAAGAAAAGCTGACTAGTTGATGTTTACCTCCAAGGAAAAATGAATACATTTTGCTTATATTGTTTGGGTACAGATGCATCCTTATTATGTCAACTGGGGACTTTACTACAAAGATCGCTAGGAAATAGCATATTGCTTTGATTCTGGTCTTTAGCTGTTGTGATGCCCTAGAGCCTCATTGCTGTCCTATCTCTATCCTTAGGCAAATTTAGGTGATTGGCCAGGGTACAGATGCTAGAACAGAGTCATGGCAGCCTCCCTCAGTATTTTCCTCTACTGGAAATTGGACATACAGATCTTTATGCCTTATCTGTTGATAAATAGATTGATCTGTATTGGAATGTAAAGTCGTGTATGCCATATAACTTGTCTTGGTCATGGTAAAGTAGTCTGCTGCCTATCTCAACATTGCCAAGATTCTAGTAATCTCAGCATTGTGAGAAAACACCTTGAGCATTCTCCAGCTCCTTGAAAAAATCTCATTTACAGTGCAATTCTGAAATGCCAAATGTAGTTCTGCCCCTATCAGTTTCTGTACTGTATGTAAAAATATATCCTACATTAACTGCTACAACTCTGTAAAACTTTATTTTTTCCCATTCGATAAGTTATCTGTGTCTTTGTGATCAGTTTGCAAGACCAGTAAACACACAAATAACCCATGTTATTTGCACTACAGTAAACATGTTTTCCAGTACTGAACATTTTACACAAATGTACAAACCCACTTCAGAAAATGTTCATTTTCCCCCTCTGAGATCAACAATAAAACAACTCCACAATCTCAGAGCAGCTCACACTGAGGATTCTCCTCCCACCCATCCCATATTGTTGAATATACCACTGGAGAATAAAATAAGTCATAACTTTCATTCCTAATGCTGTTTTAGATATGGTGTAGCTATTGCCAATATTAAACTAAGATTAAACTGTAAATCTGGCCAGGTTTGGTATATTGACCTAGTTTTGCCTACAACAGAAAAAAGCTTTGCGCTACCTTTCTTGATTGATTTAGGCATGTGAAGAAGAAAAAGGAAGCTTTGGCTTTAATAACTTCAGATAACGAACTGCTCTAGAACAGATTCTTCTGCTCTATAACAGGTGCTTCTCATATTTCTTTCTTGGTCAAGTTCTCATCCCATCTGTAAGTAAAACTTGATGTGGGTAAAAATGGAATTATTTCAGCAGGAAAGAGGGTTAAGCAGGTGAACAAGAGCAAATTGGATTAGAAAATCAGTCAACATAATTTAGGAGAATTGAAAGAAGTGAATAATTAACAAATAATAAAACATACCAAACAGGCATAGTATTTTGGAAGACACACAAGAGGAGGGGAGATGTGAGGGTTGTTTACTATATTCTTGTGCTGTTTATATTTATATATATAAAAAAGACATGCCAAGTCTCACCAGCTTACTGCACTACATATCATTTAATTTGTATAAAAGATTGGTGCTGAGGCTCAAGCTTCTAAATAAATCCCATTCTTACATGGCAAACAAGCTCTGCTCCTTAATCCCAGGTAAAAACCACCAGCTGTAATTGTTAATATTCACTACACAAATGTGCATCTTCACCTAGTCAGCTTGGCTAAAATTTTTTTTAAAAAATCAGTCAACTCCCAAGCAATGGTAAAACTAAGATTGCACCACAACACAACCACTGGAAAGGAAAGGCATTTTCTCATCACACTTGGGTAAAGAAAGTTAAAGCAATCCAGTTCTGAGTGTGAACCAACAGCAACTACTTATCTTATCACCCTAGTTGTACTGAGTGTTAACCATAAAAATTCAAAAGTAGGAAAATTTTTGAAATAGTTCCACAACCTATACAAAACAAGTAAGAAATCTGAAATTCAAAGATGAGTGACCAGCACAAGTATTTGCTGTTCTTTTGTTGTGTAGCCAGCTCATGCTAAAAGTAAATGTAGACTGGAATCCTGTTGGATAGTACTTATGAATTCATAACTGTCTGTTATTAATAGTCATATATGTATATGGGGCACATAGGGATGGTGAAAGTCCCCCAGTCCCCATTTACTGAGAACCAGCTGCTGCAATTGATGCAAGTCCATTTCCATGTCAACTGGGAAGCAATTGACTGATGTTTCCACTCCTCTTCATATCAGCCATTCCAGTATGAAGAAGAATTGAAACAGGGCTCTCACTTTGGCCTGTTACACCAGAGATCACACATGAGAGGGTATGGAAACACCAGTCAGCTGTGTCCTGAGCAACAGGGGATCAGATCCCTGTCGACTGCATAAATGCTTCCTAATAAATAGCCATCGGGGTTAGGGTGAGACTGGGAATCATTATGTAGCTGCATGACTTGCATGTAACAT